>NC_060067.1:83195454-83498484 GCF_922984935.1 Meles meles | reverse complement strand
AGCAGTCCTAGGAAAAGTTGCTAAGTGACTGCCATTACTTGGATTGTGTTCTTGGCCAGCAAAGCTGTGCACTTCCTGGAAATCTTGGAAACTACCTGGGAGGGACTTCTGACAGATCCCCAAGAAGAGGCAAGAGTGACACAAAAACCAAGAATGAGCAAATTTGGGGGCACCTGGCTGGCTCAGTCAGAAGAGTATGTGACTCTTGGGCGCATGGTTGGCTCAGGGTCCTGGGATTGAGCCCCTACTCATGTCAGGCTCCCTGATCAGGGGGAGCTTCTCCCCTCCTCCCCATTCGTGCACTCTCTCTCAATCTCAAATAAATGAATAAAATATTTATAAAAAGAGCATGCAATTCTTGTTCTTGGAGTCCTGAGTTTGAGCCCCACATTGGATATAGAGATCACTTAAATAAAACTTTTTAAAAAAGTGAGCAAATTGGGGCGCCTGGGTGGTTCAGTGGGTTAAGCCGCTGCCTTCGGCTCGGGTCATGATCTCAGGGTCCTGGGATCGAGTCCCGCATCGGGCTCTCTGCTCAGCGGCGAGCCTGCTTCCTTCTCTCTCTCTCTGCCTGCCTCTCTGTCTACTTGTGATCTCTCTCTGTCAAATAAATAAAAAAAAATCTTTAAAAAAAAAAAAGTGAGCAAATTTATTTTCTGCTTTAACTCTGAAAGTATTTGACTGTAAAGACTCACCTCCTCTCACTCTATATTCATTTTTAAAGTATAGCCGTAGAATGAGTCTTCTAAAATTTCGGTTTTCTTATATTTATAATCCCTTTCCTATATACAGTGCCTTTTTGCCCTGTATCATCTTTCCTCTCCACAAACAGTTGGGCATCCTTCTAGAGTTGTTGTTTGCACTCTTCTGTCTGTTCTCTTGGCCTGTGGGCTGGCCGGAGGAGGGCCTGCAGGACCAGAGGGTGAAAAGAGACCTGTCTGTAGAAATGAACCATCTGCCTGCCTCTCCAGGTTCCTGAGTTGGCCTCTGTCTTTACTTTTTCCACTGATGACCGGACATAGAGCTTTTGCAAGTTGGGTTTGCACTCCTGTGTGCCCAGAATATTTCCTTCAGTGTGGGAGTGAAACATTCTTACTGATTAGAATCTAAAGAGACATACTTACTATTCTTTAAGGAAGAATTTTCTAAAAATATTTACCGAAAGTACAGTAGGGGCACCTGTAGGAAATGTAATTCTGCTAACCTAACAGCAGTCAGTTGACCCAGTAAGAGCCTTCAGAACTGGTGATCAAGGGTACTACCCACATCTGTGTCAGAGGAGCCTGGAAATCTCCTTTAGTCTCCGTCATTGCAAATCTGATGATAGGCTTATGTGTAGAATCTGTTTCTTAATGTCTCCGGGGTCTTAAGGTGTTTTGATTCTGTGTCCCTCGTCTCTGGAATCCACAGAGATAAAAGCTTCCTACTTGAATGGCAAATGATTTTATTGGTAGAAGGCAGTTCCTTTAGGTTTGGGCTTTTATTTTGCGGAGGTTTGTTAATTTCTGGGAAACAGTACAGTATGTGTTCAGGTTAGAGGTGAGTGATGAGGAAGTTCAGCACCCACCAGGGGCAGTTGTGAGGGCTGCTTCAGCTCTCTGGTGGCGGTAAGGTACCCACAGACAGGAAGTCACTGCAGTTGACCAATAAAACAAGTGAGAGGAGGCAGAGGTGGAGGTGGGGAGAAGAGAGGCAGGGATTCTGAGGTATTGGTAGTTGCACTGAATATAATCGGCCAGTGGTTGGATGTATCCTGAGTGAGGAGAGTCTAGGATGACTCTTAGATTTCTGAATTCTGGTAGAAATGGTAGTGGTATTCATCAAAGTAGAAATAGAAGAGGAATAACAGGTTTGGGTAAAATGTTGAGTCCAGTTTTTATCGTGCGGAGTTGATTGACCTGAGGAACCCTGAAGTTGATGTCTTATCTGAAGGTGAACGTGGACCTGGAGGTTGGCAGGGAGGTGAGAGTGGGAATGCGAGTCTGACAGCCTCCTGGGCACATTGGGAAGACCTAAGGGTAGGGATGACAGCTCTGTGGGGAGAATACTTGGAGCAAGAAGGAGAAATGCTAATGTGTTCAGGGTTCATAGAAGACTGAAGTTAGTACTGAGCAGAGACCAGGAAAGAGAATTCCCACCCAGGCTGAAGGAGCATCTCAAGCAGGATAGAGTTCATGCTGTAAAAGAGGTCTTGGGCCTGAGAGGGGCTTAGACATGGTGGCATTTAGGAGATATGGGTGGCCTGGCAGGGCTTCCGGATTCTGTGGCCTGGTGGAGGAGTGGCTGGATCGTAGAGCATTAGTTAGTTGTGGAAGAAAGGCACAGAAAAGACCCCGTTGACATTTTTTTGGGCAAGGTGAGTAGGCAATTTTAAAAGTTAATTGGCCATAGCACTTAGTCTGCAGTCTGAGCTTCCCCGTTTCAGGCCATGCAAAGTTCTTACATTTTGTGGAGTCAGAACTGTTTTTTAATGTCTTGGGGGTGGCATTATGATTTAACATAATGATCTAGCATTTAGAAAGTTTATTGAAAACTCAAATGCTTTTCTCACTGTATTTACCAATGTGAGAGGCTTGGAACTCTTGAAGTGTAGGCTTACAGATGAAGGCTCTGCATGGATGATTTTCTTAAAATGCCCCCCTCCTGTGTGCTGTTACCTGGGCTACACAGCGAGGACTGGAGGGATCTGGTTAGGCCTGCTCTGGAAAGTGTGTGGTTTAAGTAAGTACTGGGAGTGGAGGAGCATTGCCGCTTATGTTGTGGGGAGACTTATGTTGTGGGGAGACGCTGAGGTGAGCCTTGCTGAATTTGGTTAAAAAAAGCTCCTCTTGGGGGTGCCTGGGTGGCTCAGTGGGTTAAAGCCTCTGCCTTCGGCTCAGGTCATGATCCCAGGGTTCTGGGATCGAGCCCCACATCGGGCTCTCTGCTCGGCAGGGAGCCTGCTTCCTCCTCTCTCTTCCTGCCTCTCTGCCTACTTGTGATCTCTCTCTGTCTGTCAAATACATTAAAAAAAAACAAAACAACAACAAAAAAACTCCTCTGGGAGTGCCGGGGTGGCTGGCTCAGTTGGTTAAGGGTCTGCCTTCAGCTCAGGTTGTGATTCCGGGACCCTGGGATCAAGCCTGGGGCTGAGCAGGGCTTAGCAGGGAGTCTACTCTCTCCTGCCCCCACCCCTTCTCTCTGCCCCTGCCGGTGCCTGCTCGCTCACTTGCTTGCTCTCACTCGCTCTCTCTCAAATAAACAAAATCTTTAAAATAACCAAAACCCCGTGAACACACAGTGATTTGTGTACTTTTAATTGTTCCTCTTTGGATATTTGTCTTTAGGCCTCTCAACTACTTGGTCCCAGAATTCCCGATCCCAGCACAGGAGAGGTTCCTGCTCCAGACATGAAGATCGAAAACCTTCAGAGGTATTTCCTGAATGATGGTGTGACTGCGCATGTCCTACTGTGTGCATGAGTACATGTGGTTGGCACACACCTGGTTGATTGATACTGATGTCTCTGCAATCGTGGGCAAGTTATCTAACTACTTCGGCCTCAGTTTTCAAATTTCTAAAATGGGGGTGACACAGGTGTTTGCCTCATAGGATTCTTGTGAGGATTAAGTGGGGTTAATACACAGACGTTAATACATACTAAGCACTTAAAAGAGTGCTCGGTAGTAAATGTTAGCTATTATAATTAATTATATTCTTTTTTCCTTTTCTGTTTCATCTTCGCTGGCTCCCAACAACTTTTCCTCTGGCCAGGAGATCAGCGGGTTCGGCTGCTGCCAGTCCCTGCCAGCCTCAAGTTAGTTTTGGCCATGAATTTGTGGCTTATTTGGCAACAACCCATTGTAATTCTGGGAGTTTTGTTTCGGCGATTATGTTTAAGGCTTTTTTTCCCCCTCTTCTTTTTCGATTTGTTTCTCATCTTTTCCTGCTCCCCCACATTTTGTTACCTACCTCCCTACCTATTATCTCTTGTCTCTTTATTTAAAATTGCTTTTAGGCGTGTTTCTCTGCAGGCCTTTGTTGATTAGGGTCCTCTACCAGGCCTGAGATAGGTTTTATTTGACAACCTTGGCCAGGCTCTGAGGATTTGAATGATAGCAGAAAGGGCATTTTAGTTTATCACAGTTTTCAGGTGGGCAGGCTGTGGGGAGGAGGGCCTTAGGTTCAGCCCCTGGTTTTGTGTTGCCTCTTGAATAGATGGCTTCAGAGGCTGCCTCATCCTGTAGCTGCAGAGCTGAGGCCTGTGCTCCACCAGCTCCTTCTTTTTCTGGGTATGGGTCTGTAATGGGAGTGCTGAGGGTCGCTGTATTGAGGTGTTAGGAGTTGTTAGTTGTGGAATATCATTCTCCATGAGGAATCGTAGTAGAAAACCATCCCAGGAGACACTTAAACATTAGATCAAACCTTATGGGAAGGTGGCCGTTTTATTGCCTTCGTTTTCCCAGGTCTTTGTCATTTTTAATCTGTAGTGCTCCCCTCCTTTCCTGTGGGTTATGAGCGGCTCTGCCTGTCTTTCTTAATTCTCTGTGCTGCCTCCACAACCAGTGTCCTCCCGTTCATGCTGCACAACTGGGTTGTAACTGAGTTACTGCAGGACAATAGTATGGGGGGTTCGGATGAGGGAGCTAGTACTGGGTCTGAGGGGCACCAGGCAGCAGGAGGCTGAGTGGCATGGATGGCACTGGCCTTGTCCCTGACCCGTGTTTTGTTTTTGATTCCCCTCCCACCTAAAACTCTGAGTTGAGCTCTTAGTTCAGACTACTTTACACATAGGTTAGCGCTAACATGGAATTCTGCCAGAGATTGGGGAGTCCGTGTAGGGCATCTGTTTCAGTTCCTGACTGTCCTCTGAGTCTTTCAGTAAAGGAAGGGTGGGTTGTTTTTTCTCATATTGTTGCCACAGTTTGATTTTCCTCCTCCTTTGGCTTACTCCCTTGTTTTTTACCTACAAGGCTTAGTTGGAATGTGTTTTTTAACTGATTTGCTTCCTGAAGATGTAGACTTGTGATTTTGTTTTAAAGCACTTTTCTCTTGCGGGGGGAGAAGGGCATGGGTGATATGGGTCCTGTGCATCTGGGCTGGGTGCCTGCTTCGGGGGGCTCAGTGCTGCAGGGGAGCCTGACCTTGTTTGTGCTTTTGCAGACGGTGCACAGCCAGGTTATTGCTTGTTACTGGAACTTGAGAAACGAGAAGTGGCATAGTGGGGAAAAAGTCTGTGTTGAAAAAATGGCAGGCCACAGAAATGGACTTTTTATTCAGACACTGCTCTCAGACTTTACTATGGTGAAGTTTATTAAAGTGATCACCAGTCTGAAAAGCCACCAGGAAAAACAAATATGGACCTATTGACAGGCGTATAATGTGCACTGTGCTTCACAGCTTAAGAAAGAACTCCCTGTCCCGAGAAGAGAGAGTTCAGCATTGTGACTTGTGTAAACAGAGAGTGTAGCTTACAGATGCAGGCATGCTTTGTGCCAAATACAACTTTGGGCCAGCGCTAATGCCAGGGTCAGAGCTTCCTTGTGTAGCCCTGAGACACTGGTGGACTGAGGACGAGGCCCCGTCTGGCCGCCGGCGCTACACTTCTGCCCTTTTCCCAGTTGGGAGGAGCAGCCCTGCGAGGGCCACTTTTGTTCTCGTCTCTACCTCTGATGAGAGATTGAGGAGCTCTGCCTGTACCGGGGTGCTTTGGAGTTTTGGGGGGTCTGTTTTAGGTGGGGTGAAGAGAGGGTAGAGTAGCTTGCTTGCTTTCTTTTTTTCTCCTTCCCTCCCTCCTTTCCTCTCAAATACTGCTTCCCTTATAGAAGTTATTCCAGGTAAACATGTGTAAACATGTTCTTTACGTTTTTTAACCCTTTTTCTGACTTGACCCCACTGGTCTGTCATTGTTTCTTTCCCATATTTTCCCCACATGTACTTTGTGTGGCACCTGCCAGCCAGGACCCGACTGCCCGGGTACCTTGCCGCAGGCCCTGGTGCTCTGGGAGGCAGGAGCTGGGTGGTGGTGGTCTGCATATGGGAGGGGAGGCCTGGCAGTTCTGGGGTTTGGCTTGAAGTTGTTGCATGGTTAGTGGAGTTTTGTATCTTAGCAAAATAGCACCCTTGAGTGAAATCTCAGCAGCCCTCTCTTGAATTGAGAGTTTCTAGAGTTTTTGGGAGGAGGACAACAAGGTTGCTTCGCTGCTGTCAGAGATGCTGCAGGCTTGTGGAGTTGATGAGGAAGTGAGAGGCTGGTGTGAGCCATTGCTGCCCCCAGCCTGAGAGGCCAAGGGCGCGGCAGGCCAACGGGTTCCTGTAATAGGTCAGACCCAGTCTCTGCTGATACAGTGACCTTGTTACACGGCAGCTCCATGGTTACCCTGCAGCTGCCAGCACTCTGAGTCAGAATGCAAATATCTCATGTCAGTGACCCTTTCTTTCCCTTTCCAGGTGTTTAGGACAGACCTGATCACTGCAATGAAGTTGCATGACTCCTATCAGCTGAACCCAGATGAGTACTATGTGTTGGCAGATCCCTGGAGACAGGAGTGGGAGAAAGGGGTCCAGGTGCCCGTGAGCCCAGGGACCATCCCTCAGCCTGTGGCCAGGTAGACGTGTCTCTCCACCTGCCATTGCCTTTCTGCCGACAGCCAGGTGCCTGAGAAGAGCAGTGAACTAAGAGGGGGCCTCAAGTGGCCACAGAAATATGTAGAAACATGCTTTAGGTCCACAGGGATTGATTTTGTGGCCATGGGCCTCCATACTTAATATTCCAGCTATCTTGGGAAGGTGCCTCTCTCTTACGAGAGGAGGGCAAATTCTAAGACATTTCAGGGAGGTGACTGGTTGAGGGGAGGAAACTGGGATGTTTACACAACTGCTGCTTTTTTTTTTCCCCTCACCCCACCCCCAGTTGTATTCACTCTGGGTGCTGGAGAGGAGTGCCTGGCTTCGTGGCTGTTGCAGGGATGGGTTCCACCTCTGGAGGCAGGTGTGAGGAGACCTGCCAGGTTATGGTTGTGTGGAAGGGGGGCTTCAGAGGAGGGACGTTTGATGAGTTCTCTTATTATTTTATTTTATTTTATTTAAGGGTCTTGTGGGCCCGGGGCCTTGATGACCTGCCTCTGCATGGAGCTGAGGCCTGTTTGCTCCTTCCTTCACTGTGCTGCTCTGCTAACCGTGGAGGCCCCTCATAGGGAGGGAAGATTCAGGGCCTCTGTGCTCAGCTAGCACCTGGTTTCTCTGCTGTGCTGTTGGTTAGCTGCCGGCTTTGTGAAATGGACTCTTTTACCATTGCTGATTATTGTTTTGGGGTCTCTGTGACAAATGTCCCCTTAAATGTGCAAGCTTAAATTACCAGTCTGATGCCTCCATAGGCCAGAGTCGTTGGCCCTGCAGGATAAACACCATGTTTGCCTTTGAATCTACGTCTGGGGCACAGCACTGTTTTCATTGTTTGGATGGCAGTCCCCATCCAAAATTACTCGCCAGGTCATTTTTTTATTTGGGAGCCCAGACCAAGAGCACTACATGTTAACCACAGCTTATGGAGTTTTTAGCTAAAGCCCTGCTCTTGGTTGAGTTGGAGAAATAACTCCCTTTGGTTTGCCTGTTTTACCTGTAGGTAAAATCACTCTGGTAATTACGAGGTTGATGACAGTACTTTGACACTCTTTGGACCACTTGCTGATGGTCTGCTGACATGGCAGCGTAGAGGGAGGAACTGTGTGGATGTGTGGGGCCGTGATGCTGGGCCTATGTCTTTAGGAAGAGGGCTCTTCCTTCCAAGTTGGGAGGGATTCAATCTTGTGTGCTGTCATTTCTTTTGACTGCGGTGTAGTGAAAGGAGCTCCAGGTCTTAACAGGTGTGGGGAGAGGGTGGTAGTATAAGAAGAAGTGGGAGCTTCTGTTCCTCTCCTGGGGTCCTAAGCATATGTTGGGAGAGTCCCCTACTTGGCTAGGCCTCTCAGATTCTTAGCTTGCTTAGTAATGGGCAAGGCCTAATTTTATTTTTAAGATTAGAGGTGGTGGGTTTGTCCCCTTGGTTCACCAGGGCCCTGCTGTGCATGTCCTGCCGCCATGTTCTGAAGAACCTGGTGCTAGACCTTCAGCAGGGTGGGCAGGTCTGATTGGTCGAAAGTGACTTCATCGCTAATTCTTGAAGCTTAGGAGGTCAGTGTTTCGGGGTTGCCAGCAGCCACTGGGGGAGGCACTGTCCTAGCTCAAGGCAGGGCTTGAGCAGTATCTCGGGAAGCCAGTTGGAAAAGCTGTTTTGAGGATGTCTCAGTGTTAGCCTCTTTATCCAGTGATAACCTAGGGATTAGGGTGTTGGAAGTGGAAGCAAATTTTGGGCCTTGTGAAAGGCTTCCTTTCTTGTGGCAGGAAGGGTAACCTGGCTGCTTTGTTTTCTTGTTAACTAGGGTCGTGTCTGAAGAGAAATCCCTCATGTTCATCAGGCCCAAGAAATACATTGTGTCACCGGGCTCCGAGCCTCCAGAGTTGGGCTATGTTGATATCCGGACACTGGCCGACAGTGTGTGTCGTTACGACCTCAACGACATGGATGCTGCGTGGCTGGAACTGACCAATGAGGAATTTAAGGAGATGGGTGAGAGACCATGGGTTATATTGCTTCATTAATGAATGATGAATAGAGAAGAATTTCAGGCATATGGGTGTGTAGCAGAAGCCCCTCAGCATCGCCTGGTGAAGTCTGCTCCATCCTAGCTTCAGTTTCGTAATCATGGGTCTTTTTCGGAGATGAGTGTGTCAGGCTATGGCACCTGTGTTCAAAGGGACTGGGTCTGTGAGTGGCTTTTGAAGAGAGTGGTGGGATTGAAGGAAGATGTTTTCCATGGCTATGGGAGGCAGGATTCCCCATCTCTACCCTGATCTACCCCCCTCACTTGCTTATCTCAAGGGAACCAAAGCCCAGAGAGATGAAGCGACTTCCCCAAGATGACAGGAGGGTCTGGTCCACACAGTTTCATGCCCTGGTGGTGTTTTCCTGCAGTGCCATTCAGATCCTTTCTTCCTGTGGCCTGTTGTTTCTCTCAGGAAACTCCACATCAGCCAAGCTCACTGTTCTCTGATATACCTCTTGTATTTTTACTTCCATGATTCTCGAGTCCTGCTCCAAACCTGGAGTGCTTTTCCCATTCACCTCTGTCCTGCTTTCTTTCTGTGAAAGCCCTGCTTGGCTGAATGTTTTGCCCATTGTAGGCTATTTTTTTTTTAAAGTAAATGTTTTTTTTTTAAATTTATTTTTTCAGCGTAACAGTATTCATTGTTTTTGCACAACACCCAGTGCTCCATGCAAAACGTGCCCTCCCTATTACCCACCACCTGTTCCCCCATCCTCCCACCCCTGACCCTTCAAAACCCTCAGGTTGGAGGGGGAGGCGAACCATAAGAGACTATGGACTCTGTAGGCTATTTTTTATAAGTTACTCTTTTTGTGTTTATCTACAGTTCGGGGCTTCTGTACCTCGTTTTACTTGCGCCTCCTGGTGTCAAGACCAGGAGGGCATGTAGGTTGTATCTTACATTGTCACCTCAGGCTGCTAAGTGCTGCTTGAAGGGCTGTGATGAGCAGGAGCATGGAGGTCAGTCAAGTCTGGGCTTGGTGTGAGAGACTGAGTATTCACTAGAACTTGTGCTGTGGGTCCTGGTTTGGGGAGAGATGGCAGAGATGTCTGTTGGCAGTTTGGCACACAGTAAGCATTTATAGAATGCTTGGTGGTAGATTTCAGAGCCCTGAGGGATAAAGACTGCTTTTGCTGTGGATGGGTCCCCGAGCCTCACATAGGGCCTGGCGGACAGCAGGTGCATGTTGTGCTGCCGCACTCCCTGGGCCTCGGCCCGCTGGATGGGGGCAGTCAAGCCAACAGAGCCAGGAAGGTTGTTGCTTTCTCCTTGTTTGATCACTCACGTGTTTTGAGAAGGTACTTTTAGGTATTAGTGACCAGGACATTAGCAAGCCAGTAGGTTGTTTGACATAATCTGTTGATAAGTTTTCAGAGCTCTCTTGGAACTGAATACCGTTCAGTTCTAGCTTCAAAGATTGTAAAGTTCTGCTTTGTAACAGCTGTGGGAAGACCTGTATCATGCATTTGACTAGCTAGGTGTCCTGTCTTGTGGTAGAGGGTACAGCCAAAGATGCTGAGGCCTTTGTGGGTGGTTTAAGTAACGAGTACTGGGCTAACTCGCCAGATGGAAAGGTAGTCTGGAATACTTTGGCAAGACTGATATGCGGTTGTCTAACATAAGTTGAACATATGCTTTTTAAGATGTTTTAGTTTTTATTGGTCTTTGTAATGGTAGAAGTTAATTATAGGGCATAGAATTGTATTTTCAAAGCCAGTGTTAGTTTCAAAACTGGTAGGAGGAATTGAGATGTAAGTGCCTGGCCAGGCAGTGGAGTATTTTATCAGTAACTGGAGTGTGGGAGATGGGTAGGTGGCTTTTTTGAATATGTGCTTAGAGCTTATCATGGTGGCAGCTCTGTGTTCTCCAAGTTTGAAAAACTTGAAGTGTTAATTTGATGGCTTTGTATTTATCAGAGTGCATAGAAGTTGGCTCTAATGACCTATTGTTTCTTGCCACTTACATGTTCTGTTAGATTATTTTTATAACCTGGTTTTTCTTTCTGCATGAATATTTTCATTGTAGGAAGTTTGGAATATATCCACAAATGGAAGGAAATAAAAGTCTCATCTTACCAGTATTGTAACCACGATAATAACCACTTGAAATTTATTTTTGATCATTCTTTCATAAGAATGCATTTTATTTGATTTGCAATGAGCTATTTCCCTTGCTTCAGACGTTCCTTGTGTTTCCGTCTTTCATGTGTCTGATTGACTATGCATCTCAACTTTGCAAATTCAGAGGGTGAGGAGGGATAAACCAGTTAAAAACATTTGTGTGCTCACAGTGAAATCTGTTCTCAGAGCAACATTTTCAGTAGCAAGAAAGGAGTGTTATTCAGAAGACACCCAAACTATAATATATGGTCATGGTGTTTTTTTTTTTTTTTTTTAAAGATTCATTTATTTATTTAGATTCTATTTACTATGTGAGAGAGAGTGCGTATGCATGCACAAGCAGGGAGAGAGAAAGGGAGCAGACTGTCCTGCTGAGCAGGGAGCCTGATGCAGGGCTTGATCCCAGGATCCCGGGATCATGACCTGAGCCAAAGGCAGGCACTATAGCTCAGTGCCTGACCATAAGTAACAGACTGTTGCATGGAAGATTCTTTTTGCCTTTTAATTTGAAGATCCTTCCTTGGAACAGTCTGAGAGGCATTCTGTAGAAAATGTTTGGGATCCTCAGGATGGATTTATTTATAATATTATTTATACATTATAAATACAAATATACTAATAATGTCTTACTGTAATGTTTATCAATATGGTTTTATTAAAATGTTCTTGGGGCATTTTTCCTTTAGGAATGCCTGAATTAGATGAATACACCATGGAAAGGGTCCTAGAGGAATTCGAACAGCGATGCTATGACAATATGAATCATGCTATAGAGACTGAAGAAGGCCTGGGGATTGAATATGATGAAGATGTTGTCTGTGATGTCTGCCAGTCACCTGACGGTGAGGACGGCAATGAGATGGTGTTCTGTGACAAATGCAACATCTGTGTGCACCAGGTATGTAGGCAGTAAGGCCCAGAAAGAATGGAGCCGCCTGGGGTGTGAGCTCACCTGCTACCAGGGAGGCCAGAGGTCTTCCAGATGGGGTCTGTTTTCCTGCTGTCCTAAGTGAGTGAAAGAGGTGTGCTCTGTGGATGACATCTTTTGTTCCTAATAGGTCCTTAAAGTGTCTGAAGTATTTCCTACTACTTTCTTACATCTGGAAGAAGAGGATCCTCTGTGAGATCTTCTTCCCTCACATAACGTTTTTATTCCCATCCACAGAAGTAAGGTTTGCTTCAAAGGAATATATGCAGCTCCTCTGAACTGGCTCATACCTGAGTTTAGATATGAACACTGGGGGCAGGGCAGGGGCAGTTTCTAAAAGCTGGTTAGGTTGCTGTGTTAGTTTGTTAGGCTGGCATAACAAAATAGAACAAACGGGGTGGATAACAGACATTATTTTGCAATTCTGAAGACTGGAAGTGTAAAATCAGTGGTGTGTTGGTTCCCATGTTCCCTCAGAAACCTCTAGGGGAAACCTTCCTTGCCTCTGTCTGGCTTCTGGCGGTTTGCTAACAGTTGTGTTCTTTGGTTTGCAGCTGCACAATTCTAGTCTCTGCCTTTGTTGTCTGACGGTGTTCTCGTGTGTCTGTCTTCACACATGGCCACTACGTTCTCCTAAGGGCACCTGTCCGAATGGATTTAGGGACCCACCCTACTCCCATATGACATCTTAACTGGTTATATCTGTTAAGACCCTGTTTCCAAATAAGACCACCTTCTGACGGACTTGGGGTTAGGATAACTTCTTACCTGTTTGGGACTCAGTTCAACCCATAACATTTGCTAATGTGTTCGTTTATAAACTGTGATGTTAAAAGAAGAGTAAGGAGATTCCTTTTCTTAAATGTTACTTACTGTCCTTCGTGTGCCCACTGGCATTTTGGTGGTTGCTTGCTACCATCCACAGAAAGATAAAGTCTCCAACATCAGTAAGAAGGGTGCTGGGTGATTTTAAAAAGTTCATGACCATCTCCATCTCTTCTCTCACGTATTCCTTAATGCAGTAATGAAGTAATTTGGATTTCTTGGGGGACACTAGTTTGTATATACGCCCACGATTTAAAAGGCTATCATTCAACTGTTGATGTTGAGATTTAAGACAAACTTAAAGACTCCTGTGGAATAGTTCTTTGGGCAACCTCTCAGAAAGAAGAATCAGGTTTGTTCTGTGAAGTTCTTGCTGATCGTGTATTCCTTCTACAAGAAGGAGGCTTCGCCTCTTCTTGAAGACGTCACCACTGGTGGCCTTGTGTCAGCTCATCCTGCCCAGGAGACAGGAGGCCATAGTCTCTTGCTCTGTTACAGACCACCTTTTGGCTCTAGATTTTCAGATTATCTGGGAAGTTTCCCTGGGATAACAAAATTCTCAAAGTGGTTTTGTTGTGTCGAGATACTCTGACTACCAGTGTTGCTGGTTTGTTGCTGGTGTTCCTTTCCTGGATGATGTTTCAGTATTTTTTATGCCATTTTACTTTTTTTTTTTCTCTCCAAGAATTTTGTTTGAAAACAAGGGTTCTGCTTGAAAACTAGTTGAACCCCCTCTTTTATAAATGGATTCACTAATGTCAGGTTGGGCTGTTTAGGGGGGCTGTTTAGGGCCCGTTGTGGTTTAGTTGCATTGGAACTGGGACTTGGGACCCTGGTCCCCCAGCCCCACCCCTCTGCCTAGCCTGCCATGCCACATTGCCCCTTTGCCCTCACATTTATATCACCGTCCTGTTGGGAGGTTCTTGAAGGCTTCTCTTGAGGATACACTGTATTTAATCTTTTAATTTAGTGTAGACTTGATTTTCCAGTAAAAAAAGTTCTCTCTTCAAATGTGACTTTTTCTAGAATGCCGAATACAGACTTTTTTAGTATTTGAAACCTTCGTAGTGTCTTTTAGCTCTGTTAAAAAATTTTTTTCCAGTAAGTCTGTGTTGACAGTGGCTTACTCATGGCATCGACCTAGGGCTTCTAAGCTCCAATCTTGGTGTTGCTTAACTTTGCTCCTCTCTTCATGCTTGTGGTTTCCTTTCTGTGTCCTGGCTATTCAGATCGCAGAGTGGCTGTGTTTTTCCTCTCTGGAGGATTGGAGCTATGTTAACTGTGTCTTGACTTCCTGTCTTCTGGCTTCTTTAAGGATAAAGTTCTGAATAATTTGGTGTTTTTAAAGGTTCTGAATATGCTCCTGGTACCATCCCGGGTTTTTTTCTTCACATTTAACATTTGCCTTTTCTTATTTTTGAACCGTCTTAATGACTTTAGTGGTAAAATCCTTCATTTCAGCAGTTTTATGTTGTCTGGTATAATGTTGCCATCTTGTGCAAAGCAGGCTTTGTTTTAAATATTGGCTGAAGACACCAAATTCTCTTTGTCTACAGGGTCTCATTTTTCTGTGCATGTTGTGCTCACTTGGGAGAGTGGTGGGGTCTAGTGAGTGGATTTTGTTTGGGATGCGGGTGGTTCTTGGTTCATTCTTATTTCAAAGGCCATCTCATTGAATAGCTTTTGTAGACTCAACTGCTTTGTGCATTTTCCCCTCACTTTGGTATCCCACCCACATTAGTAAATCAGAGAAGGAAAAGCTTCCCCCACTTAGCCTCGTGGGGTGTTTTGAGAATTTATTGCCCAATTTTAGAAACTTGGTATAGATGGGTGCCCGTTAGCAATAGAGTAAAGCAGATTTTCTGTCAAGCTTTTTGTCCTTCAGGATTTTTCAGGACCACCTTCTGATAAATAAGGATGTGTTTATCCCTGAAGATCTCAGATACCTCCAGGATGCTGCTGTGAGGCTGGCTGGCATTCTTTTGCTAAAGGGAGAGGGTCTCCAGCTAGGTGGATGTGGGCGTACCTCTATTCTATTCTGTTAAAGTCTTTCTGGGAGTTTTTTAATTGATAGATACATGGGGAAAAATAAATCTTTCTCTGTTTTCTTTGGGGGATGTGCTGTGGCTTCACAGGCCTGTTATGGAATCCTCAAGGTCCCGGAGGGCAGTTGGCTATGCCGGACGTGTGCCCTGGGGGTTCAGCCAAAATGTTTGCTGTGTCCCAAGAAAGGCGGAGCCATGAAGCCTACCCGCAGTGGCACCAAATGGGTCCATGTCAGCTGTGCTCTGTGGATCCCTGAGGTAGGTGTAGTTCTTAGTAGTAGCCTAGCTCGGGAGCACTATGGGCTTTATAGCTGGGATTGGGGCTGGGGAACCACTCATAAATAGAGGTATTATAGCCAAGTGAAAAGACACTTATTAATTGTTGTCTTTTTTATCCTCCCTCTTAAATGGAGTCTCAGGCATTCTATCCTCTTGACTTGGTACATAAATTTGTGGGAATGTTAACTGAAAGCAGCAGTGAGTCGGACTCTTGATTGTGTTTAGACTACTTCAGAACTGTGTCCCAGCTGACCTCCCACTGCTGACACGTGCTGCCAGGAGTGGGCGTGTGGCGCTCTGGCCTGGGTGCTGCTCTGGCCTTCCCTAGGGATCAGCTCTGAGTCCCTGGGCCTGGTGAGCCTTCCATGCAGCACTAGATGGTTAAAGAACCACTGCTTTAGGTCACATTTTTGTGATTTTTATTAAAATTCTAACTTAGCCTCAACCTTTTTAATTTCAGGTCTGGTCTAATTTATTTCAAGTCCCGGACCTTGACTAATTTAATTTGCATGGCTCACTATGAGACTGTCATTTGTGATTCAAATTGCAGCTTTTTTGGGGGTGTGTGTGTGTGATTTTGGTGCATTTTTCCTCCTGAGGAGTATTATCTGGGAATGATTTGGATTGGAGTCTTGGTACCACTGAATCTCATGGTTTTTTTTAAAGATTTTATTTATTTATTTCATAGAGAGAAAGATCACAAGTAGGCAGAGAGTCAGAGAGAGAGGGGGAAGCAGGCTCCCTGCTGAGCAGAGAGCCCGATGCGGGGCTCAATCCCAGGACGCTGGGATCATGAACCAAGCCGAAGGCAGAGGCTTTAACCCACTGAGCCACCTCAGGTTGCCCCTCATGGTTTGTTATTAATAGGGGTGTAGTTTAGTGATCCAGACTGAATGCAGACAGGATGCCTATTTGGTAATTGTCCGCTTTGAATTGTAGTAATGTTGTCTGACTGGAAAGGATGGTTTTCCTCACTGAGGGAGATGTTAAAATTAGTATGTATTTACTTCATTGTTCACAAACTATTTAAATATATATAGGAAGGCTTTTCAGTCTTAACCACTTCATTGTGGGCCAGAGGTTTAGTTAGATTGCATTGTCCTGATACAGACCCATCTTTTGCTTTCAGACACTCAGGTAAGAAATGACTTACTAGTTACCTGAGTGTTTCATAAACAGGACACCCCCCCCCCCCCCCCCCCCCCGATGCATGGAGGGCATGGAGCATGGGAACTGAGCTCTGGGTTCTCTACTGCTGCCGGCCCAGAGCTGGCACCTGCATTGTCCAGATGCTCAGAAGTAGGGATTTTCCTGCCCTAGGAGAGTGCATGCATGCCCCTTGCCACCAGCTGGTAGGATGTCCATAGGAAAATACGTTTCTACTGTCCATGCTCAGCTCTTGCTTGTCTGATGGCCTCTGCCAGCCTGTCTTGCTATTCCTTGGGCCTCTAGGTGAGCATTGGCAGCCCTGAGAAGATGGAACCCATCACGAAGGTGTCTCACATCCCCAGTAGTCGGTGGGCGCTGGTGTGTAGCCTCTGCAATGAGAAGTTTGGGGCCTCCATACAGGTAATCCACTTAGTCACAATAGTGTCATTTTCTTTCTCTGTTTTGGGGCTGGATGAGGGAGGGCTCTGTGAACTGTCAGAGGCTTTGGGGATAGGTCTAGAATCAAGGTTCTCACAGCTCTTCTGAGGCTGCTGAGGAAGGATTCGAGCCCAGTGCAAACATCTTTAGCCGGTGGATTCCATCCAGTGTAACCAGAACCCCAGCTGTAACAATTACAGGCAACTCGGAAGTCCACTTGAGCCATAAGGCAGTTCCCGTTGGTCGCTGGTTTCTGCCTTTCTGCCCCAAGCCTGGCACTGAGGCTCTTTCCACAGGCAGACACTTTCCGGGAAGAACCAGTCTGGACGCTGGAGCGTTGGCCACCTTCCTGGTGGCCCTTACAGGGCTGGTGGCAGACCCGCCTCTCTGGCTGCCTCCCAGTCCTGCTGGTTTCAGTGTGCTCATGGGATGTGTCAGACCTTAGCTGTCCATTGTTGAAAATCAGCTCAGTGTGCTGATACTTTCGTGTTTGGTGGAATAGAGTCCTTGGAGGACCAGCTAGGTAGAGGAACACTGGAGAGGTGCTGCACCAAGTGGTGTTTGCAGAAGCTGTTACCTGAATCTAGGTTGGATACCTGATTTGTCAAGGCACCACGTGTGTGGGTTGGGGTCAGGGGCGGGGGAGAGCGGCTGTGTGCAAACTGTCCACACACACACACACACACACACACACGTTAGGTAGATAGAATTATGGAGGGAATGTAAATGATTTTTCAGGTTTTCAAAAACTCTGCTCCAGAGGTTAATTTCCGGGCCTCTTTTTTGTTTTGTTTTGTTTTGTTTGTTTTTAAAGATTTTTAAAAATTATTTGACAGAGATCACAAGTAGGCAGAGAGGCAGGCAGACAGAGAGGAGGGAAGCAGGCTCCCCGCTGAGCAGAGAGCATGATACGGGGCTCGATCCCAGGACCCTGAGATCATGACCTGAGCTGAGGCAGAGGCTTAACCCACTGAGCCACCCAGGCGCCCCTGGGCCGATTGTTATTGGCATTTAGAGTCATGACTTAAGAGGACCGCGATGCTGCTTCAATCCCCAGGTCTTCAGATGCTGTTTGTGGTGGACATTGGCCCTAAAGGTCGAGTCCAGCTCTTCCTGTAGGAGGTCCACAGCTCAGGGCCACGGGCTGTTCCTCGGTCTCCACTACACATGCTGAGAGCAGAGAGAGGCACTGTTTTGGAGTGGATTGTCTCTCTCTCTCTCTAAAAGATTTTATTTATTTATTTGACAGAGATAGCGAGAGAGGAAACACAAGCAGGGCGAGTGGGAGAGGGAGAAGCAGGCTTCCAGCTGAGCAGGGAGCCCAACATGGGGCTTGACTCCCGTGGAAGGCAGACAAATGTAACAACTGAGCCATCCAGGCAGGCCCCTTTGGAGTGACTCCTTTTGATGCAGACGACACAGCTGATCAGCACAGATGTGAACTTTTGGGCTTAGGTTTTAGGGAGATGATCTCATTGGGCAAAATCATTTTGTATTTTGGCTAATATTTATTTCAGTAAAGTTATCTACTGACCAGAGGTTTTTAAAATTTTTCGTTTTGTAAGTCTGGTGTTTCTACTTTTCTTCATTATCACCTCCACTGGAGTTCAAGGATCCAAAATGTAACAAGTATTCAGAGGGTGAGGCACGGAGATAGCTGGTGGGATTTGGCTACACACCTTGAAAATAGTGGAGGGTTTTGCACATCAACAGAATCAGTTTAAAACTAAAACATGGCAAAACCCTCTGACTTTTGGGGAGAGAATTGAATAGAAAATTTTTTAAAAGCCTCAATTAAAAACAAGCATTAGAGCCCTGTGAGTGCATTTCTTGCATAGACCTGCCCATGTGAGCACTTGCAGCACACAAGCCGAGGGAGACCGAGGGAAATGGAAGTTATTTCCTTTCATGTTACCTGATGTTCTGCAGAAAGAATTTATGCCCTTTTCTGAGTACACCAATCCTGGTCCTGAACTGGTGTTTCTGAGAGGTGGGTGAATGAGATCTTCTGTTTCTCTTTTGAAAAGAACAGTGGTAAAATGACTTTTTTTGTTGCCACTGACCTTTTTTTCCTAGAACATTAATTTGAAGGAGTCTAAGAGGCCAAGTAAGGTTGATGATTTTTCATGTCTTCACAGAATAGATTTTATTAAAGAATTCCTTTCTGAAATGTCTGCAGCTGGAAGGCTCTGGTTTATGTTTCTGTAACATCTGTTTGCTGAGTCAACCTGAATAGGAAAACCCAGAGGAAGGCCGTTTGGCGCTTTTACAAAGTCCTGTATAAATATTCTGCTGTAGCTCATTCCTCTTTAAGGTTGGAACGTTTTGGTTAGATGTAGTTTAAGCCAAACCCAGATAGTGTCTCATCATCTGTTCCCACTTTTACTTCCCACTTGGCTGTGCGCTAAAAGGGAGGAGCACTTTGTCTTTTTTTTTTTTTTTTTTTAAGATTTTATTTATTTATTTGACAGAGAGAGAGATCACTAGTAGGCAGAGAGGCAGGCAGAGAGAGAGGAGGAAGCAGGCTCCCCGCGGAGCAGAGAGCCCGATGCGGGGCTCAATCCCAGGACCCTGAGATCATGACCTGAGCCGAAGGCAGCGGCTTAATCCACTGAGCCACCCAGGCGCCCCAGCACTTTGTCTTTTAATGATAGTGGCCAGGTGTGTGTGTGTGTGCATGTGTGCGTGCGCGTGCACATTCTGCCTGCCACTAAAGCTGATTTCACACATTTCTTGGAATTGAGGTTATTTATAGGTAAAATTACAGATTTATGTGAGTTCATGTGCCTGAAGTGTTTGTAATGGGATTGGTGAAGGGAGCTGGATTTTCTGTACTTCTGGGTAAAAGAAACTTTATAAAAATGGAAGAAATCATGGCTGCCAGTGAGTCACCTCTTAAATACTGAAATGATTAGGGGAAAAAGCCCCAACTCCAGCCTCTGCCATTTGTAGTTATGGGATTCAGGGTCTGTTGAATGAGTTTAATTAAGCTTTTCAGCTGGCCTGCGGCCACCGGGTTCTGCTCCTCTCTGCAGTCCTGGTGTGCAGGGGGATCACTTGGCCTCACACAAATACAGTGTTGCTTTTAAGGGACTGGCTTCAATCACCGCAAGGAAATCTCCTTCCAGGGATTTTCCCAGTGAGATCAGATGGGGAGAAGTTAATGACTTTTCTCCTGCTAGCCTCTGGCTTGCTATTTACATCAAGGTTCTAAATTGTAGCCCTGATCAGGCAGGGAGAGGGAGAGTGTTTAGTGAGACGGAAGACACAGCAGGGTGGGGCCTGGTCTCTGGGTCACCCTCCCTGTAACCCACAGAAAGTGGGTCCTTCACAGTTCTACCACTCTGCAGTTCAGTCTCTCGTGATGCTGGGCCTCCCCTGGCCCCAGAAGCCTTCTGCATCTTGGTGGAGCCTCTTCACCGGCGAGGAGACCTGTTCTCATCCTGCCCTTCCTGTGCTTGATTCTCCTTTTACCTGTTCTTTCCAGGAGTTTTTTTACTCACTCTTGTCAGACTTGGCTGCTTGGAAGAAATGTACTATTTATTTTCCCATGTGTTCCCTTCCTGGCTGGAAGTAAGCAGGAGGATTCATGTTCCTTGAAAAACTCCGAGTAGTAGTTATTTTTCCTGAAGAGATTCTTTTTCAAGCTTTTTATATAAGCACTTTAAAAAATTAATTTAATTTATTTATTTAGTTATTTGACACTGAGCAAGGAGCCCGATGCAGGACTTGATCCCAGGACCTGAGCCGAAAACAGTTGCTTAACCAACTGAGCCACCCGGGTGCCCCTAATTTATTTTTTTAAGATTTTGTTTATTTGTCAGAGCATAAGCAGGGTGAGCGGTGGAGGGAGAAAGCAGGCTCCCTACTGAACAGGGAGCCCAGTGTGGACTCTGGGATAATGACCTGGGCGCAAGGCAGATGCTTAACCAACTGAGCTACCCAAGTGTCCCTATATAAGCACTTTTAAAGGAGTTCAAATCTAGGAAAAGCAGTTAATTCCTCAGAGTTTACTCTGCATATTGAGCCCATGTTCTTTTTAGTATAATCTGTGCCAGACCACCTTTGTCTACGTGTGTCATTTGTGTAATTGTGTCTGCCTGAAGGGGCGTTTTGGATGCAGTTCACTTTTCTAAGAGTGATGGTTTGGTTTATGAAACCTTTCATGGAAAGAGTTCCTTCCCTTCGATACCTTATTTAAGAGAAGACTAGACATGCCAAGGTTCACTGAGGTAGAGAGCCCTCTCCTGGCTCATGCTTGAAGTACCACTCTTCCTGTGTGTGGATGTGAAGAGGGTGCCCAGCATGGAGGGCCTTCAGCCACTGTCGCTCCATAACCGCTTTTTCTCGCGTTCTCTTTGTTCTTTCCAGTGTTCTGTGAAGAACTGCCGCACGGCCTTCCACGTGACCTGTGCTTTCGACCGGGGCCTGGAGATGAAGACCATCTTGGCAGAGAACGATGAAGTCAAGTTCAAGTCCTACTGCCCAAAGCACAGCTCACATAGAAAACCTGAGGAGAGCCTGGGTGAGGGGGCCGCACAGGAGAATGGGGCTTCTGAGTGTTCCCCTCGGAATCCGCTGGAGCCTTTTGCCAGCCTTGAGCAGAATCAAGAGGAGGCCCACCGGGTGAGTGTCCGCAAGCAGAAGCTGCAACAGCTGGAAGATGAATTCTACACCTTCGTCAACCTGCTGGATGTGGCCAGGGCCCTGCGGCTGCCCGAGGAAGTAGTGGATTTCCTGTACCAGTACTGGAAGTTGAAGAGGAAGGTCAACTTCAACAAGCCCTTGATCACTCCAAAGAAAGACGAAGAGGACAATCTAGCGAAGCGGGAGCAGGATGTCTTGTTTAGGAGGCTGCAGCTGTTCACTCATCTGCGGCAGGACCTGGAGAGGGTAATGATTGACACTGACACCTTGTAGTGACTTAGAAAAGAAGATTGCAAAGAGGCGGCTGCTTGCCCAGAGCAAGGAATGGTAGCCAGTTCCTTTACTCCCAGACCCTTGTACACACTGCAGCATGAGGTTGTGTCGGTTAAATATATTTATGGGCTGGTAAACTCATTGTACATATGTGTAAGACTGCCACAGAGTGGGGAGCTTCTCTGTGATTTATTTTTAAAACACCTTCCCACTAATCCTTGTTGTTCTGTAAGATCAAATGGGGTGTGCCCCTCCCCCCTTCGTTCCAGTACTAGAGGGAACTGAGCCCCAGGAAGACCAAGGGATTGGCTCAGAATTGTTTGCAGATGGAGATAGAAAGACCAGGTGGATTTGATTCATGGTGGGGGCAGGCAGAAGTAGAAGATTCTTGTTCAGACCTGGCGAAACACTGGGTGCCAGTGACAGGCTCATCAAGGAGAGCTAGGCACTGCTTCTCTGGTCCACCCTTGTTTCTTGGCTAATTCACAGGGACATTCCCGGTACCATCCCAGGGGCGAGCAGGCAGTGGGTGCCGATGTGTGTGCATGAACTTACATACACATGCGTATCTGTTCCGGAGGTTGTCCTGGCAGTGAGGTGCTAAGTCATCACTGAGGCAGAGTGTATACTGTGCGTGTGTGCTCGTGTGTCCCTGTCCATGTGTGTCTGTGGTATGTCTGTGGGGGGCTGGGGTGGGCTAGCTGGCGCACCGGGCTGTCTCATCTATCTGACGAGCCCCGAGTAGTGCTCAGTACACTACTTGATCCCACTACTGGATTGTGAATGTAGTGGCTTTTGGCTGCCTGGAGCCTCAGTTTATGGCACTTCCTTCAACATGTGGCTGCTTTGTGCCTCCCCAACTCTCCATTACCTTTGGAGCCTCAGTCTGGACCTCCCTTCCTGCTACAGGAATAATTAGGATTGGGCTGTTTTCCCTCCAGGGCCTCCTGTTCCCTGTAGGTAGTTTCTGACTGAGGTTGCTAATTGGGGATGCATCTTAGAGCACCTTCTGCGGCAACTCCCCTGACTGCCCGCTACGATTAAAATCATTAGTGCACAGGAGCTAGGACCCAAGCTCTCTGGCCTGGAGCATCCTGCACTGAAAGGCACCCCAGTGGCCTGAAACAGTTACCGCGTCGCTCCGAAGCACCTCACTTCTTACCAGGGAATGATTCACCTGCCTGGGAGAGGATCTCACACAGAGATGATTTGAAATGAGAGCATAGGCAAAGAGCAGGGATAAATCGGAGGAGTATTAAGCTGAAAAATCCAGCTCTCACAGAGACCTGTGTGGCCCTGCTAAAGATGGCATAGGCGCGGAAGTATTTAGTGTTCATTAGAGATCTTTCTGTCTTTCCGTAGGAGAATGAAGGAGAATGAGTGCCGGAGGGCCAGCTTGTTGCAACACCCCCTCTTTGACCAGGTTCAGATTCCAGATTCAGGGGGAGGCCAAGCGGGAGGAGGGTTTGTGAGGCTCTTGTGCTGCTGTACACCCCCTGGTGGTGAGTGTAAAGAAGACCTCGCCTCAACCACCTGTGTGTGGCATTTGTAAGAGAGGGAGGAGAAAGGGAATCAGAAAGATAAACTGGAGTCCTGCTGAGAAGCCATTATTCCCAGCCTGACGACCGCTGTATGAGGGGTTGCATGAGCTATGGAGTCAGATAGTCCTCAGGAGGGAGGACGAGAAGTCTAAATGTTTGGACTGTGTTTGTCTCATGATCACCACAGAATAAAAGTGTAGAAAATGCTTGTGGTGTACTAACTCTTTTCTGTACTTCAGTTACTCAGATTAACATGCACTTATGATTAAATTCTAAACATTTTTTTTGGAGTCCTTACTGTTGGTTTTTAAGTAGAATGATACCGATGATGTACAAGAAACAGGGAATAAATCAGGATTTTTGTGTGTGTGTGTGTGTGGCATTACTTACATTTATTTTATTAAAAGCCTAGGCCATTTTAGGGAATTCAGTGTCCATTTAAAATGGGCTTATTATAATGAAAAATAAGTTTCCAGAACTTGCCACAAGGTCCGTGATGGTGGAAGCTTTAAAAAACATTGAAATCCATACTGTGCTCCTGAGAGCCGCATGGTGCTTTGTAATTATAGACAATTAAGTATATCAGGCCAAAGGTTTATCAGGGCAGGGGTGACCGGAATAAATCCTAAATTACTGTGCTTTTCAATTAGAGTTCTTCTAATTCACATAGTAGTAGTTCATAGCAGGTATGCAGAAGCCATGAATACATGGGATTATAATCAAGGCTGTGGTTGGTTCTAAACTGACAAACTGATGAACGATAATGTTAATAGCTCTTTCTTGCAAATACACACCTCTGGGCATTCCACACCTGGGTACAGTTCTGGATGGCAAAGTTAGGTGGCAGGAGTGCATTTTTCGAGGGTTTGGGAACCCCCATTTTTAAGAAGACTCAATTGCTGAGGTGTGGTCCGTGGCGGTGTCAAGTTCCCGAGGCTGCCACTTCACTCTGCTGGAATCCCTATCCCCTAGACATTGTCTTTTACAAGATGCAGTAAATGAGAACTTTCTCAAAGACCTGCCTCCTCTGCACTTGGGGCTCATGCGAAGGGGCCAGCTCCTGGGAGACTGTCCTACTCACCACTCAGGGGAATAGTCACCTCTGAGAATCTGATAGAGGCTACAGGTGTCCCCAAACAAAATGCATGTTGAGCTTTAGTATGCGAGCAGTGTTTGGCATTCAAGAAAACCCCATAAGACCATTCTTGGATTCCTGAGGGCAGTGCTTCTCAGAGCGCAAGCGCCAACCAGCAGAAACAGTATCTGGAAACGTAACAGAAATGCAGAGTTTTGGACCCCACCTCTGACTCCAAAAATGGGGGCGGGGGTGGTTAGTGGCCAGTTTCCTGTGTTTTAGGGTCCCCTTATGTTTCTGTTTGAGAATCACAGCTTTGGGGGAAAGCCTGACTCTGGTATAGTGTGGTGTATGAGGGTGCACCTATGAACTGGTTTTTTTGGTAACTCCTCACTGGC
The DNA here is from genome assembly GCF_922984935.1 of Meles meles. Taxonomy (NCBI): domain Eukaryota; kingdom Metazoa; phylum Chordata; class Mammalia; order Carnivora; family Mustelidae; genus Meles; species Meles meles. The sequence goes on along the minus strand of NC_060067.1, from coordinate 83,474,141 downwards.
AGCTGTGAGAGGATGAAGGAGGGGAGGATATTTGGTTGAGCAGCACACAGGAAGGGCCGAGCATCCAGGAGCAGCCGGGGCTGCTGGTGGAAGTTGTCCTGTGAGTGTTTTGTGCCGAAGAGAGGGAGTGCTTAAGAGTGCTTACTAGTCTAAATGTGGTCAGCCAGGGCTAGGTTATTCAGGGGTTCATTTGTCCCAATGAAAATCCACCTTGGCCTTAGCTCTTTGGGGTTACAGGTAGAGGTTTCTTACCAGAGATCATGAGGGCACAGTAGTGGAATTTGTCCACTTAGCAGTCAGGGTGGAAGCGATCAGAATTAAATTTAAGTAATATACAAAGTTCAGATACCCTGGTTTCCTTATTTTCTGTTTTCATGGATACTTTCAAGTCAGCTGTAAGTATCTTGGGTGTAAATCTGACTTGAATAGAGTAACCTTACTTGTTCTGAGGATGTCAGAATTTATTTCTGTTTCCTATTTCCAGAAGTCAGATTCCTTGATGTAAAAACTGTTGGCCAAAAGTTTTTAATCTGATACCTAGTCTTGCCTCTTCCTCTCTTTGGCCTTCCACACTCAAACCCCCCCCCCCTGGTGGAACAATACTTACCAAAAATAATAGCCTGTGAGCCACTTTGATCCCCATATTGGTCAGGATTTTTAGAAAGGACATCTTCCTGGCCTGGGGCTCTGATACTGTGGGAACAGACTCTGGCCAGGGTGAATTACACCAAAATAGTATTGACTCTGAGATAGGGAGAGTGATTTTCTTCTCAATTCTTTAATTCTGAGGTTACACATATGCACGCACACACGTCTATACATCAAGAAGAGCTGTTAGGAGGGTGCTGAGTAGTCCGCTAGGTGATGAGGGTCAGCAGAAGCCTGACTGGGTGCTCCTGCGATAGGCCCGGAATCCACCGTGATGCAAAAAAGAAGAAAACCAGCCAGCCAGCCTGTCCCTCTTTATGCCTCCTGTCCTCTTGGAGACAAGACAGCCGTGAACACAGGAAGAGCAGCTGGAACGGTTAGGGTTCAGAAAGGACTGGAAACTTTAGGGGAGGTGCTTGCACAGAAGCCAAAGTGCCAAGTCCCACGTGTGGGGCTTGTTGCCACCCTTACGGGAAAGGTCGGGAACCCTTCAGCTTGTTCAGTCAAGGTGGCAGGGAAAGGGGTTGCCTGCACCTCAGGAAGACAGGTGTTAAGGGAGTGTCACCGTGACTGAGGTGGAGGCCCTGTACTCTGCTGCCGAGCTCTAACGGGACTCTGGTCCCGAAATTCCTGAAGAGGTATAATTGTAGCTCTGGGGTGTTGAATTTGACATTTGTGTTTTCAGGTGCATGCAATTTGGTCAGGTTTCCCAGTAGGTTTGAGGACTGAGGAGTTAAGGGCATTTATTAACTAGTTATTTTGTTTTCGTATCAACTGATCATAGGTGGCTTTAAAAATGGGGAACAAATCTAGGTGTCACTTAGTTCATATTGGTTAGTGGGTGTATAGGTGGGATCCCCAGCAGCTGTGGTCAGATGCCAACTGGCGCTCTTAGTACTTGGCTCTTTTTTGTCACGGATGAATGTGGAAGAGGGCAGTAGCAGTTGGTGGTGGTGCTACAGGGAGTTGGACTTGAGAGGCTGACAGCACATCAGTGGCAAAGCAAGGAGGACATTTCCTAGGCTTACATTCTGGAGGAACACAGTAGCTCCCTGTAGGTGCAGGCATTTCAGATGCTGTCCAGTTGATAAGTTTACTTGGATTCTGGTACCCATTTGATCTTCTAGCGGGTTTGGTGCAGAGATCATTTTTGGCAGGTGTGGGCAAGGGGGCTCCTCTGATGGCCCTCGACCCTGTACTTCCCTAATTCCATCTTCAAGAGATGCTTGATAAAGTGGCTTCTGAACTGCTCGAAAGCCTTCCATCATAGAATTCATGGGGAGTGGCTCCTGAGGGGTGGTATGCAGAGCCCTTTGGCAGGAGGTGGCATGTCTGGACTTGGACCCCAGTGGTCTTTCCTGCTGGGATGAGCCTCAGGCTGGGTGTGGTGGATGAGGCAGGGCTTCTGTTCAAGGTCCCCATCCAGTCTCTCTTCCATGTTGCTGATGCCTACACGGAATCCTAGTTAGCAGCCCAAAAGTGGTTTAGAGATTGGATAAAATGTTGAAGTACATCTTGATTTCGATGTCACAGCCTTAGTAGAACACATTTCTCAGGTAAAGGAAAAACACTGAAGTACCGTTATGATGTGTTGCTTACTTAGCATCTTTATTCTCTACGTTCTAGGTTCGGAACCTCACTTACATGGTGACCCGCAGGGAAAAGATTAAGCGGTCTGTGTGCAAAGTCCAGGAACAGATATTCAATCTTTACACTAAGCTCTTGGAGCAAGAAAGAGTTTCAGGTATGCATTAAGCTCTTGTAGGTCAAACAATAGTGCAGGGGTTTGTAAGCCTTCACGTTCTGGGAAAGGAAAAAAATAATAGTTTCTTTAATTTTCTTTTATGTATGCTATAGGAGAATCTTGGAAGCACTGACTTTCCTATTTCAAGAAAATCTTTGGGCATCTGAAGCATCACAGTATAGGGAAAAGGGCTTTGGATGTGACCTCTGTGACCTCAAATAGGGATCCTATATCCTCTACTTATAGGCCAAACACAAGCAAGCCTGTTTTCGGAGGCTTCCCCATTTTCTCCTGTGTAACATGAGGATGATATCTTCCTATTGGGAGCTCCTGTGAGACTCGAGTAGAACAGCAACTTCTCTGGTGTGTTGCAAAGCACCTGATAATTGTAAAGTGTCACGGGGATACCCATAAAGACTTACAGATTGTCTGGTCTTTGGATCTACCTTGTAAGGTGTGATAAATAAGATCTGTTAAGACAGTATGCTTGAGGCACGCATCCATGTTGAGATAACATTTCCAATGAACATTTTGGTGTAGGTGAAAGTTTGGATGTTTTTGAGATTCAGCTCCAAGTGTTTATTTAGTGCCCTCTCTTCTACATTGCTCTGGGTTAGGCAGAGTGAACAAGGAAACGAAGATACATACTTTGTCCGTTGTGGAGAGCTTATCTGTTACTTGGAGGCGGGGTGCATGCTAGGGCAAGTCCTTGAACCTCTCTGGGATCCTGGATCTGTAAGAGGGGCTGGGTTCAGAGTCTCCAACTCCCCTGGGTCTATGAGCACTGACATTCTGTGACTGTGAATCCTGCAGAGCCAGCGTCGGGAGGCTCTCAGGGAAGGAGATCGTGGAGTGGATCGGGCAGGTCTTGGGTCTTCAGGGCCCTGTCCCCAGGCCCAAGCACTTGCTTTGTACAGCCACAGATGGCTAGCTTTTCCTGCTGCGGTGACTTTTTGTCTCTGTAGATGGCTATGCATAAGAATAACAAAGAAGTGGTTATACCCTATTACATTGAAATCCAGATTCTGGTTTACCTAAAACTAGCCAGATGAATGGACCTAGACTTAAGTTGGTCAGCTGAACAAAGAGAAACAAGCTTAGGGAGTTTTGAATGGTATTCTTGAGGCATTGTTACATAGTGAATACTAATGGCATTAACTTACTAATGTTACTTAGATAATTTTCTTCGCGAGAAGAAATATTTTCCAGATGTATCATTAGCTAGAGTTTATAGTTGTAAAACTTAAATTTTTGTTAAGTAGGGTTCATCAGGGAAAGCAGTTTGATTCAGAGTGTTTCAAGTGAACTTTCATTCATTATTCCTACTTGAATGCAAATACACGGGACCTATTTTATCCTTGTCTTTGTGGCCTCCTGTAAACAGCTGTCTGTAGATGCCCCAGCTTCTGGCCAGCATAGTCCAAGCTGCCTGTGCTGCCCTTGAGCAGGATCCTTAATGCATGTTGTGCCTGTGGAGTTGTGCCATTGGAGGGCTTTCTGTGACTCTGGTTAAGTTGTTATGTAATGAGTGATTACCTATAAAAATAAGCCGTAAAGATTATTTTCATCTGATTTCACTTAAGAGTCATTTTTTATGGATATTGGCAGGCAGCTTTTTGCATTTCATGGCTAAGGTTTTTATTTGGGTAAGTGATTGAGATTCTTCACCAGGTTAGGAAGTGTTTTGTGTAACAGAGCTGTAAGGAAATCCTACTGCCATCCCAGAAAAGGTAAACAAACCCTTCCTCCCCATACTAAGGGTGTATTCAGCTGTATTCTTACTCATGCCGCAGGTGGATCCCCAGTCTTAGAAGATAGGTGGTTCCAGGTGAGGAGGAGATGGCCACAATTTAGACATGTCGGTCAGGGTCCATGGTTTGGACGTGTGTGTGAAGCTGAGAACGGCAGGGCTGTTCTGCTGGAGGAGCATGTCCTCAGTGGGCACCATGCTTCCAGATCATGAGGCCAAGGCTTTTTAGAGACATGGATCCCAGGTAGATGGAACTCAGAGTTTAGAAAATGTCGGTCCCTCTTACCTTTGTTTTCCCACAGCAGGTGACTGAGGAAGAGAAATGGAAGTGTGGCATGAAAGTTGACCTGAAGGTTTGATCCTTGAGAAAGCAGGCAGTCTCTGGACCAGTGGATTGTAGAACTCCCTCCCCTGTGGCACCCACATGCCTTCATGTTCGGAATGCTCCACTGAACTCCGTCATGTTCGGAGTTGCTCGCTCTCTTCTGTTCACATGTGGTGTCCGTGTCTGTGGAGCAGGGAGGTCTCGACCGGGCTCCTGCCTGGCAGAGCCTTGCGGTTTATACCTTATGGTATATACCTGGCGGTTTATACCTTATGGGAGACAGAACATGAAAATAGCTCTTTATAGATGTCCCAGAGGCTCTTGCAGAAACGTGGTCCTTGTGATAAACTCCAGTGTGTTATGAATTCATTGTTTTTTCACGCTGAGGGTTATGATTCCTTAGTTGGTTGTGAGATGAATTCAGTGGGTCACCACCAGCATTGAAATCAAGTGACATGTCAGTGCCACATCTGGTGGAGAAGGCTAATATCATTTCATGAAATGTGAGCTCTTACTGGGTTACATTGTGAGATTTTAGTTATTGTGATTTGCAGCAAAAATGTTTGCAAAACACCATTTTAACTTACCCTTCTCGTGTTGGGTGACAGTTCAGTTTACTTCCACAAATAGACTTTGTATGTAATAGTGAAGATTTAAAAGACATTTACTAGGTATCAAGAATGATTTTAAACTAAACCTTCCTTTCTCATTTCATGTACTTATAGTTATTTATCCTCATCGTAGCCCCGCGAGGGTACATTTACTTCAGAGAAAGAAACTCTAAAGATTTTCATTTACTTATTTATTTGAGAGACCACGCCAGTGCAAGAGAGGGTGCAGGGAGGAGGGGCAGAGGCAGAGGGTGAGTCTCAAGCAGACTCCATGCTGACTGTGGAGCCGGACACAGGGCTGAGTCCCATGACCCAGAGATCACAACTGAGCCGGAAATCAAGAGTTGGGTGTTTAACTGACTGAGCCACCCAGGTGCCCTTGGAGATTGCAACTTCTAAGGCCCCAGTTGGTGCCCTTGCGATGCTCTCTTTCTTGTCTCAGAGGCCGATGCCTAACCAAGTGCAGGGGCAGAGGCAGTGCTTGACCAGGGGCATTCTGCATGGATTCCTCTCTGAAAGTCAGATCACTTGTTTTGTTTGAAGGAGAGTGTTTCTCTTGGAAAGATGTTTCATGAAAACTTCTGTGAGCTTCAGCTATTTTAGAAAATACAGCATATTAAATCAAGTCTACAGACTGAATGCAGATTCTCAAGGCGGGTAATATTTCTGTGTAAATTTTTATAGACTGGGTGGTTATGTGTTGTACTGTTGGGTGGGAAGTTTGCATTACTAGGGTCATGCTAAGGTTCTAGAATTTTCTTTTTTTGGATCTGCTTCTGTAATTTTTTTCTTTGTGGTTATATGTTCATAGGTGTGCCTTCTTCCTCCTGCTCCTCCTCCTCACTGGAAAACATGCTTTTGTTTAACAGTCCTTCTGTGGGCCCTGATGCTCCCAAGATAGAGGACTTGAAGTGGCATTCTGCGTTCTTCAGGAAGCAAATGGGTACTTCCTTGGTTCATTCGCTGAAAAAGCCCCATAAGCGAGATCTATTGCAGAACAGCACTGGGAGTGGAGGCAAAACCCTGCTGAAGCAGCCGGACCTGTGTGGGAGAAGGGAGGGGATGGTGGTCCCAGAGAGCTTTTTGAGTTTTGAAAAGACCTTTGCAGAAGCACGTCTCATATCAGCACAGCAGAAAAACGGGGTGGTGATGCCAGACCATGGGGACAGAAGAGACCATCGTTTTCATTGTGATCTCAGTAAGGGAGACTTAAAGGACAGACCTTGTAGACAGAGTCACAAGCCTCTCAGGTCCACAGACGTGTCCCAGAGGCACCTGGACAACAGCAGAGCTGCCGCCTCCCTGGGAGCGGGGCAGGCAGCACCTGGCACGAGGAAGGAGATAGTGCCCAAGTGCAACGGCTCCCTCATCAAAGTAAACTATAACCAGCCTGCAGTCAAAGTGCCTACAACACCTGCCAGCCCAGTGAAAAACTGGGGAGGATTCCGGATTCCAAAGAAAGGGGAACGGCAGCAGCAGGGAGAGGCCCACGAGGGGGCCTGCCACCAGCACTCAGACTACCCCTATTTGGGCTTAGGCCGAGTTCCAGCCAAGGAGAGGGCAAAGAACAAATTAAAATCGGACAATGAGAATGACGGGTATGTCCCTGATGTAGAGATGAGTGACTCAGAGAGTGAGGCATCAGAAAAGAAATGCATACATGCCAGCAGCACTATCAGCCGGAGGACAGACATTATCAGGAGAAGCATTCTGGCCTCTTGATGAAACGGAGATGGCGTGGGGGCGCCATGGGCTTGTCGTGGAGTTGCTAGACCAGAGCTCTGATGTGGGGGACAAGCAGAACCCCATCACTCCTGAGCTACACAAACACATTTACTTGCAAGTCAGATTGAATTTTTTTTTCAGAGTGCTTTATGAATCACTGTTGTGAGAAGTGTGTTATCTGCAACTTGCTGAGGAAACACAAGAGTAGATTGTAACCCTCAGACACTAGTACTTGAGGCTGAATTAAACACTAAGATAAGAATTACTGAAATAAGTCTTCAGAGGGCAAGGCTTACGGAAGCCTCCTGAGTTTGTATTGCCCTCTGTATTCTTCCCAAAGCACAAACTCTTGGTTACCTGAATATGCGGAATCAGATGCAGTTCTTGAGAAACCCTCATGTACCATTTAATAGCCCATAGAACTTACTTCCTAGGACTGTGGTAGATGTTGAAGTCATATTTATACTTTGGCCCACAAGGCTGTTTTTGTTGCATTGTAGTTAGAGGCAGCAGCTCCGAAGCTTCAGTGACTCTAGGGAATTCATGTGTAAATTAGAACAGCAGATGGGGAAGAGAGAATTTAAAAAAAAAGGTCAGATCTAGAAGATCTGAAGGGGCAGGGGGGAGCTGCTGCAGCTTGAAGATTTAGGGTCAGTGTAGCAAGCTCCCCATTGCCTGAAGCACTTGAATGTGTTGTGGGTATGGGACTGGTGGAGAGAGAAGCCATTAGAAAGTTCTGTGAGAAAGGGCAGTTGGTCCCATTTTTATCTGTCTTCTTGACCTTCCTCTTCCCTAACCACTTCCTTTTGGGCCAACTTGGGATCTCCCTGGCCTTTGGCAATACCTGGCCATCTGGCTTCCAACAATACTAATGGCTATTCAAGTTCAAGCGATGAACTTCCAGACTCTGGTGACATACTTCCCAGAGCCAACCACTATTGCATATGTTGGGGAATCTGGGCTTCCAACAAGAACGGATTCCTTAAGAAAAAGGAAAAGAAAAAAAAAAAAAGAAAAAAAGAAAAATAGGTTATATTTTAAAAACAATAGAAAGGCAATAAGTTGCGATAACCTCTTAACCATTGACCAAGGTTATACGGGAAAGAGACTGAAGTGTAATAGGTTTCCTGGAGTCAGAGTTCTAAGCTCCAATTCGTAACTTGGACTTTCTAATTGCAAATGGCAATAACTAGTAAGTTATCAGCAATAATGAATTTAGCATTAAATTTGAGTACAATGTTCTGTTTTTGCACTCACTGCAGTGCGTATGTATTAAGACAGTGGATAGTGTTAAGGTCCTGTTAATTTTCTTTGGAATTCAATGTAGTTGTGAATCAGACTTAAGGAAAGTTTAAGTAGCAATGAAATTTAGAATTATGGGCACTTGGAACGAGCCCAACTTCCCCTAAATTATCCTTAGTTTGTTAATATCAGTATTCAGATTCCTCATTCATTTATACATCTGTTTCCATGTGGCAGGGACATTCTGATACTTAAAGAGGGATGCTTTGAGTTCTGTAGTTACCTTTCAAGTCTTCCAGGTGATTGTCAACAGCAAAAAAGGCTTATGGAATTCCATCTTGCTATGCAAGTTTTATCGGATGATCAAATAGTAGATCTGACACATCCCCATTGTATGTATGACGTTTTCAAACCAAGTCTTAACTTTTCGAATACATTTTAGTAGCTAATTCAGGGGAGGGGAAAGAATGACCCAGGTTTTTAGATTGACTATTTTTGAGCTATGGGGCTCATTCTGAAAGACTGCTGTCCAGATAAGCTGTTGCTACAGATATTAGGAGTTTCTTAATGAATCCAAGTTGTACATTTACTCATAGCAGAATTTAAAAATCAGATTTTTTGCATATGAGCAAAAAACCTTTTTGTTGGATACAGAAGAAGGTGGACACTTTTTACAGTTACCTTTTGACCACAGCAACAGCTCTGGGTGAGAGTAGAATATATAGAGGGGTAATCTGTCAAGCCATAGAAAGAAAATCTAAATTTTAGTAAGTATATGACCTCTCACCATTTTAAGAGGTACCAGATTCATTTGCACTATTTAGAAATGCTAGTTTTGTGCAAAAATAATGCCTTACCTGTTTTTCCCCACATTTAGGTTGAAAAGCTTTCAAATGTTCCAAGTTATGCTGAACCAAAAAAACAAAAAAACAAAAAACAAAACAAAAAAAAAATAAAAACCCACACAAAAACAAAACACAAAAATAAAAAGCCCACACTTTTTATTCCTGCTTTGAAATGCAAATGGTATAGAGCACGGTTTCTCTGACAGTGTAATGATAGCTTTGTAAGTTAGTTCACGTCCTGCTGGGAACTCTGTATGAGGCGGCCATACGCAGCACCCACCCACCCACCCCACCCACTTGCACTCTCTTAGTAGGAGCTATTTGCTCTGCTTTTCCTTTCTTTTCTTTGAAGCTTTATCTTTCCTTGTGCATCCTGACCAAGAAATATCCTTGATTATGATCAATGTATTATGTCAAAATGTAGGCTAGTTAAACTTTTGTAAAGTTGCCTGGAATGTCATTTGTTAGGTTCTAAACACAAAATCGAAAATGAAGGGTTCTATGTGTTGTGTACAAATCTTAATTATTTTGAAATGGACAAACTTGTCATTACATTTGTAACCTTGTACAGAGGATTTTTCACTATGTGCCTAGCTTGGTGTCCATTCAGCTAAAATTGGGAAAAAAAGGTGCATGAAGAGTTAAATCAGAAATTAAACAAAGTATATGTAGAGATGACTATTTTATATTACATGGCCCAATCCTGTATTTATTTCTACCCCCTTTTTGAAAGTATTTATAAAACTAGTTGAGGACAGCTGTATTTTTTTGTTGAACTATTTAGTAGAATTTGTGCCTTTTTGTCTGTATGTGAATAAATGCTGTACATTTTGCAATACATTTTTAAGTGTCTTTTGAAATCTGATTTTGCTAAGTGTTTAAAGATGTATATGACATATCAGTCCTGAATTGGTGTATGTAAGTCAACTGTTGGACCGTTTAGGAAGAAGAGCTGTAGGGGACAGAGTGAAGAGCACAGATTCACTGGGCTGCTGTCTGCCCAACTCCGATGGTGAGACACTGGAAAATGATAACTTTATTTTTAGCCTTCCCTGCCTGGAGTTCTTTCCAGAATACAATTTTTGACCTGAAAGTAACCTGACTGCAGGGTCAGGGAGACTGGGTTTAAAGGCTAACTGAAGCTTATCAGCTACATGACCTTTGCCAAGTCATCTACCCTGCACAAGCTTCCATCTTCCCTTCTGTAAAAAAAGATTACATCCCACTGTACTGGGGTGGGGTTATTGGGATTTTTCAAGCAAGTTCATAAACATCTCCTAAAGCATGCAGTAGGCACTGAGTAAATGGTAGACTATGTTAGGAACAAGGCCTTGATTTCAACAACATGTTGACCAGTGAGCCCTCTGAGGCAAGAAATGTATTATTGAATGACAGGAAGACTTTAAGATCCTTCAAAAATAATTTTTCAAAGGGTAGTTTCATTAAGTGCTGTCTTTTGATCACAGAATTCTGCAACACTAGGAAAAAGAAGAGCTCTCTGCACTCTGCAAAGGAGGTAGGTCCAAAATTACAACAGTAAGCACTGGCAGAACCGGGCCTAGACCCTAGTTCTAATTTCTGGGTTTGTTTCCCCAGCCTGAAACCGTCTTTATTTAACCACTGCAGGCAGGAATTAGCATAGAATGCAACACACTTTCCTTTATACTGGGAACAGCAAAGCTGCTATGGGTTTACAGTCTGGATTCTCTGATAGATTATGAGCCACAACAGGGTGGTGGTACTGTCCCTAATGTATAATTTTTATAAAATCTTGGCCAGTTTCTTTTTTTTTTTTTTTAAAATATGAATTGTTCATTTGGCTAAAAGCTTGTTTATTTCTCCTTGTTCCTCCTTAGTGACTATTTACTTCCATGTTGCTTGCTCTGAGTAAGACCCCAGAGAGGAATAACAGTGGTTCTTCCTGCAAGGTCTTAAAGTTGAATAACCACAATAGTTCCCCAGGGAAATTAAGTCCCCAAGAGCCAAAGGAAGGGGCTGTCATTGGCAGTTCTGCAATATGTGATGGGAAATTGGCACCAGGGACTCATGTTCATTTTTTTACCCAGATCACTTAGAAAACAGATTCTACCTTTGAAACATTAGCCATCTGCAGCAAACTTTGCAATTAACTTCAAGGTTGAAATCTTCAATATGATTTCCCTTTAATGTTCAGAACTGCATCAGATGATGTGTTCTAGTCTGGCATAGAAGAGAAGATTGCCTGGTCACTGAAAATAAGTTTTAAGGCAAATCTGTTATCTACTCCCTTGACTTCAGCGATTCTCTGCTGCAGAGTCCGAGGTCTGTGCAGTCCAGCTCTTCCTGAGTTCTCATGGGCTGCTTACTGAGCATTTTCTCCTGGATGTATGCAGGCGCTGGAGATCGTGGAGCTCCTCCTCTTCCCTGTCCTGCCTTCAGAATGTCATCCACATGGTGAGCCAGGTCTCTGTTTCTCACTGCAGTATTTTTCACTACTCTCAATGCCTCTACCACCTGCCATGTAATTCAAGATTTATCATTTCTTGCCTGGATTATAGCAGCGGCCTCTTATCTGTTTCCTTGACTCAAGTCTTGCTGAAATTTATACCTCCCTCTCCCTGTCCCTGGTATCTACAGCTTTGACAATGCCATCTCCACAGTGAAAACCTGCAATAAAAACGGCTTCTGTCATTCTACTTAGCCTTCAGGGGACCCTTCAGACGTCTGCAGATAAAAGGGTTTATCAAATGGCAGACACTGGTCTGTATTTTATGCATATTAGTTTGCTTAACCCTCACAATGTGAGGTAGGCACCACTACCTAATTTGCTGATGAGGAACTGGAGGCACAGAAATTAAGTCACTTGCTTAAAGTCAGTCGGTCAATTGGGAGTTAATCCCAACCAGGCTAAGGTTGAACTCCCTGGGCTCTATTGCCTCTCAGAATATAAAAAGAGTTGACATCAAATAGTGTGTTCTTGAGTATACTCAGGATTATACATGGAAACTTTAGTTCAATGAATTTTTGTAAAGTAAAACAAACAATGTTGGCTTAAAACATGTTCATGTACCAGATGAATGACTGGACATAACCTAATGGATAATGAGCAACATGATCGGCTTGTGGTCAGTCCCTGCCTTCTAGGGAGAATGGTATTGGTTTCATTTCCTATACATTTAATGTAACCTACACATAACACATACACACACACACACACACAGACATACACAATTTACAGATAAAATATATGCATATAACATCAAAGAGGATAACAGTGCCATCAGAAACTTAATTCTCCTATATCCTGACACATAGTTCAGAAAGAGAATTATTTAAAATTACATAGTTTCTTGATGATGAATCTGGAATTAAGACTAAGATCTGCAGACTTTAAACCGATACTATGTGAAACCTTTAAATCAGTGTTTTTTGTGATATAAAGTACATTAAGTCTGGTTAGTTTTTAGAAATAAGTCATCACTTCTTGGGCCTTTGGCTAAGATCAAGTGCAGAAATGAATAAATCAAGCAATGCCAAATTAAATAGCAAAGATAAAAATCATGTATCATTTTTTTTTTTTTAAACATGCATCATTCCTAGTTTATCACTAGTGTATCTTGATAGTCTCACTACTGTTGGGCTTACATATGACTTTTGAAATACTGCATTTAAAATTATGGGTTAATTATGGTTATTTTACTCACTCATCTGGCTGATGGTTCTAATTTCAGGTTTATTACCAGTGTGATACAATTTCTTTATGAAGCAAATCTTTTTCTGTGGTGTTTCCCTCCACCATGTAGCAGCCTCAAAGGGCGCTTTCCTTCTCTTGCTAATTATGGCTCTGCTCCAGCTTTCCTGTTTGAATTGTCTGAGCCTCTCTTTTTCATATTAAATCCCTGTGATCATATCTTTGCCTCAACTAGTCCCAAGTACTTACTTAAAGTGAGTAAATATACTTTTCAAACATCATGCTTTAAAATAACATGCTTGTTTTGCCATAAGAAATCACAATATTTTATCAACTACTTTATAATTGCTAAACATATTTATGACTTTTTGGGACATATGACACTTTTTTTTTTTGGTGAAATTGTTACCACTCATTTAAAAAGTCTGGAAATCTTAAAAAGAGACTGCATTATATAGGAAACTTCTTAGGAAAAGCATCTTCCTATCAAGTGGGATTTGGTAATTTTTTCAAACCTTAAAAAGAATTGGCCATAACCTAAAATGTCAAATAACTTTAGCAGAAAACATATATCTAAGCAAAGGAAGTTAGAATAACCTTTTTTGAAGGCTTCCAGATTTCTTTTTTTTTTTTTTTTTAAAGATTTTATTTATTTATTTGATGGACAGAGATCACAAGTAGGCAGAGGCAGGCAGAGAGAGAAGGGGAAGCAGGCTCCCTGCTGAGCAGAGAGCCCAATGTGGGGCTTGCTCCCAGGACCCTGAGATCATGACCTGAGCTGAAGGCAGAGGCTTAACCCGCTGAGCCACCCAGTCTCCCTGGCTTCCAGATTTCTTCAGTGGGTGGTAACAATTTCACCAAAAAAAAAAAACCCCTGTATTTACCAAAAACATAAATATGTTGTGTTTAACAACTGTAAAGTAGTTGATATCCTGTTGTATGATTTCCTGTGTCAAAAGGAGCATGGTATTCAACATGACATTTGAAAGGCATTTTTTTTTTTTAATATTTTATTTATTTGACAGAGAGAAATCACAACTAGGCAGAGAGGCAGGCAGAGAGGCAGGCAGAGGGGCAGGCAGAGAGGCAGGCAGAGAGGCAGGCGGAAGCAGGCTCCCCGCAGAGCACAGGGCCCGATGTGGGGCTTGATCCCAGGACCCTGGGATCATGACCTGAGCGGAAGGCAGAGGCTTTAACCCACTAAGCCACCCAGGCGCCCCAAAGGCATTTTTTTCACTTTGAGTACTGAGGACTAGTTGAGGCAAGTTGCTTAACGATTATAGTACCTTATATGTTTGGAAAGGGAATGATAAAACTAACCAGCAGGTCTGTTGAATTCTATGAGGTAATAAATGCAAAATGCCAGCACGTATCTTCCATAGGACAATAAACAGACATTAGTCATAAAGATCAGGATGAATACTGTAGATCCAGGGAAAGATTCCCCAATACATTCTTTTGGTTACTTGTAGAAACACGATTATAACTTTTCCCATTCTCTTTTATCCCCTATAGTTTATATGAAAGGAGATGCTAAGTCTCATATTTTTAATCTTCACAAATCTTAGTGTTAACAGATTTTCTATGCATCACATTTTGCTCTGATTTTTTTAATTCTTTGAAAATAGGATGAAAATATTGAATGAAAATTTCCATGATGCCATATTAAAAGCTTCCAGGGTTTTAAATAAACATTAAAAAAAAAAAAACAACCAAAAAACCCAGTGATTACTAGGCTGCTACATGGATCTACTAAAAAGAAAACCTGGGGCGCCTGGGTGGCTCAGTGGATTACGCCGCTGCCTTTGGCTCAGGTCATGATCTCAGGGTCCTGGGATCGAGCCCCGCATCGGGCTCTCTGCTCCGCAGGGAGCCTGCTTCCTCTTCTCTCTCTGCCTGCCTCTCTGCCTACTTGTGATCTCTCTCTCTGTCAAATAAATAAATAAAATCTTTAAAAAAAAAGGGAAAGAAAATCTATCTGGGGGCACATGGTGGCTCAGTCAATTAAGTGGCTGACTCTTGATTTCAGCTCAGGTCATGATCTCAGGGTCCTGGGATCGAGTTCCGAATGGGGCTCTGTGATCAGCATGGTCTGCTTTTCTCCCTTTCTAATAAATAGATAAATCCTAAAAAAAAAGAAAAAAAACAAACCTATCTGACTACATTTTTTTCTTGGACAGGATTACCAGGTTAGGTCTGGAAAGTATGACAGTTGTGGCATAAAGGAATTTTCACTGGATAGAATGCTGGGTCCTTCTGGATAACTTTTGTGATGGTGAAGCAGCAGCAAATGGGCTAGATTAAAAACAGGCTGAAATGACCAGGCCCCATGGATCCTGATTAATTATCCATACAGGAGCTGGTGGTTAGTGTGTTCCAAGAGAACAACTGTATTCACATCTGTCTGGTTCTCATCTTTTTCATGATTATCATGAGAATATGGGTGGTATGTTTACCGAATCTGTAGATGGCATTGCCATAAATACAAAGTTGTATTTATAAAAGAAACATAGCACTAAAACAAAACAAAACAGAAATGGTCCCTATGCTTATAAGTAACAAACTGGATGACAGACTTGGAGCTAAAAGGACCTCAGCAGCACCCTGTAATGACATGACAAAATTTAAAAGGGATGGATGACTAGTCTGGCTTCTGGGGCAAAGATCTGGCTCAGCAACAAAACCTCTGGAAAAGACTTTAAGATTTGAGTCAACAATATGCTCTAATATCTCTCAACAATGAAATTCAAATTCCAAAAAACCAAACATGATTTTAAGCTGCATTAATGGAACTGCACACTCTAGAATGGTAATTTTTTTTCTCATCCCAAATACTAATGAGAAATTATATGTACATTAACTAACTATAGTAACTAACTATAGTAATCACTAACTATAGTAACTCCCAAAGCATGCCTCCCTAAGAGACTATGTCAGACTGTCTTGGGGTTGGGAAAGTGGAAGGGTATGTAGTTTGAACCATACCCTTGCCCTGGGGATTCTAGTATGTTGTCTTCCTCACACTTAGTTATCTACCACTTACCCCCTCCCTACCTCTCTGTCATGCTCTATAACAAAGGAACAGTTTTTTTTACACCTTGAATATAATTTTTGGTTCTGGGCATAAGACTGATATATCCTAAGCACATCTGGTATAAAATAGGTGCTCAATAAATATTTATTGAATGAATGAAGGAGGATATATGGAAAATTGGAGCACTTCCAGAGGCCAGTGCCTGCCTGGCAAAAGGATTCAAAGTGGATTGTGCCATCCCCACCTCCTCCACCCCAGTGAATTTCAACAGTGGTGCCCCCAAACAGCAGGATTTGTTTTCTAAAAATAGTGAACTTAAATGTATATTTAGAAAGAAATAAACTAGAGAAGACTCAAAGTTAGCTCCATAATGTTATTCTCACATGCTTACATTCCAGTCTACTTTTTCAGTGGGAAGAAACAAGAATGATGTTAGAACTAGTACATGGGAATGTCTACAGGAAAGTGGGGGCAAATGAGCATGTTTTTTGGTGAACCCTTAGGCTACAAGACCACTTCCTTAGTGTAGATTGGTTTCCTTGGTAGCTGGGTGAGTGCCAGGGTTATAAATATTAAAGATCCTTCCCATCCACCCCATGATTTTTGTTACTTAAGTATATACATATTTATTTAGTTCCATATAAATACTAAGATAAGACAGTTAACACTGCCCCAGAGGCACACGTTTGAACAAGTCTGAAGGGCTAGTAAGGGACAGATTTCACACATAACACTGAGGTAATGCGGTTGTCTGTCTCCTCTCTGTGCACATATCTCTATGTATAGATACATTTTTAAATAAACTAAAAAAAACCCAATTATTTTTGATTAAAATGTTTGTAAAAAAGCATTACAGATTTGCTATTTTGGAAAAATTGATAAAATACATTATGGTTAAAGAACAGAATTTATACCAAAATGTTTAAAGTATTTTTTTATTCTTCCTTGATTTGTCTGAGTTAGCTTGGCAGACTGCGTAGCTATGAAATATTCATATTTGCTGAATAAACGAATGACTGAATTGTTGCTAATGTTCTCCCATATTTGGGGTAGTTACAGTGATCACACCAGAGGAGAAATTAGAAGATTGTTGGCTGCCCCAATTTGCATATTTGTATACAAAGGGAAGAAGAGGTAATCATATCTCTTTTCTTCCTCAGGGAGACACAAATAAAGAAACATGAATAAATAAAATGAACTGGCTGTGTTGTCCTCAATTTCAGATTTACATCATTTCTTTTCTCTCTTTCCTATTCATTTCTTCTGTCTCCTAAAATACAGTTCACAGAAAAATGATATTTACTATCTTTGTAAATGAAGGCAAGACTGACCAATATGAGAAAAGTCAAAGACTCCACTACATTTTTACTTTGGAAATCTAGCTAACAAACTTTTCTGAAAGAAAAATAGCCATGTATGTTCGATTCTGTTGGTAAACACTGCTTACCTCTGTTCAAATTCAGCAGAGGTAAGAAAGGCCTATCATCTGCCTATTAGTAGCCTGTCCTTTATTTGGAAACAATCTGAATATTCAAGGAGATCCACCTGGAGAGAGGGTTATCAATATTCAAATGCAAAGAGTAGGTGCCTATGGCCAAAGTTTAAAGAGAGTGCTTATGCTGAAAGATATACCTTGAAGAAATGAGTCTGGGAAGTTAGATTTTCTTCTTAAAAAATGACAATAATCATACTTATATTCCATTTGTCCACAATGTTAGTTTCTGAAGTGCTTCCTCCTACAGTCTCATTTTTCTTGTACGATATAATTCTAGCATCTTCTCTAATTAAAAAGTTTTTAAAAATAAATTTTATATTCTATAAACATGAATATGAACATAACTCTTATTACATGGAAATTAGCCTGTGAATGCCATGGGAAGAAATTTACATTAGAGAATCAAATGAAAAATTCTGAGGAAATGAAAGTAAGCTAAGTGCCTAATTATCATTTAACTATCGTATTTGTATTATTTCATCTCATCACAGCATTTGACACTCGCAACCATTTGTCCCCTCCTACACATAAGATAGGAGTCCCTGCCTCCTTTAGTTTTTGTCATATTCAGTTCTCCTGGGTACACCCTTCTCCCTGCTCCTCTTCAGTCTCCTTCAAGGACTCCTCTCCCTGAACTCATTCAACAAAATGAAGACATTTTTCAAAGGTCCTATCCTTAAAAATTCTTCTTCAGTTTTTGAACAAAACAGTTACTGAATACCTTCTCTGTGCCAGAAACTATGTTGGGTTGCTAAAAATACAAGGAAGCAGGGCAGACATGGATCTTGTTCTCAAGGAGTCTGCAGACTGACGACATTGGAGAAAAGATTCAAAAAGAGTTAATTACTAAGTTTCCCAAGTGCTGTGAATCAAAAATCCAGCACGTGTTATGAGAACTACAAGGGGACCTGATCTGGTCTGGAGGCTGGAAGGCTCTCTGAGGCAGGGATGTCTGAGCAGTGGTGATCTGAAGAACATGCAGATGGCAAGGGAGACCCGGAGATCCTGGGGGAAGGAAGAATGATGTACTGATGGAAGCAGAAGGCTACCATCGGAGCTACAGCACAAGAAATGAGGGGAAGAGGTAGTCAGCCACATCACATAAAGCCTCCAGGTAAGCTCCTAGACTCCATGGCTTCGATTTTCAGTCCCAAGCCAAAGACTCCCTTCCTATCCAGGTTTGCCAACACCAGTCCTAAGCTTCTGAGGGCTGCTTGAATATTCACATATGAAGGTTTTCATGTCACTTCAAACTCAACTCATAATCTTTTATCTGGACTACTGCAATAGTTTCCTAACTTGTTAACCTGATGCAAATTTTCCTGCACTCATCACTGGAAAGCAGGGTGTCCCAAGTTCAAACCAGGAGCAGAGAATAGCTAACTATGTGGATCTGTGAAAATCAACTAGACTGCAATAGTTTAATGCCCATGCATTCTCAGACTTAAAGATTCCATTTGATTAGTACTGCTTTGAGTAATAGAGCAAAATAAAAAACAAAACCTCCCATTCTTAAATATCTGATAAATACTGGAAATCATATAAATTAAAAATGAATCACTACGATTATACATTAAAATACATGACAGCATCATTTAAAAAGCGCATAATTTATTACATTTATGAGTTTATAATAAAATGGATACTTGGGAACTTAAAAAAATGAGTTACGAGTAACAATTAGATGTGAAATTCTCAAATCACGGAACCTGAAATATTAGAATTCTAGCATTGTCTTAAAAATCTCTCTCATGATTAGTATAGCTTGAAAATTATTATGCTCTTCCAAGGGAAGAAAGGGGGAATTGAAAAACAGACATGTTGATGAAGGCAATGAATTCTTCTCAGCTGGCTTTATTCTCCACTGAAGCTCAATATAAGGTTTTATTTTCTTTACTTACAGGAAGCTGCTACTGTTCTGTTTTCCAATAACCCTCAAAACAGAATGGAAAATGCTTATGCAAAATGACACAAGCCTTAACCATTCTCTGCAGGTTTTTACCATTTCAATACACTTCTAGTCCAACAGCTTTCCCAATTTTAAAGTTCTGTGAGTGAACTATGAATATTTTTAAATATTTTCCAGATTCATCATGGAGGCTGCTTTTCTTCTCTGCACTGTAATCACACTGAGCTGCAATTAAAATAGACAATCAGTAAGTAGTTACTTTTTCTAGGAAAATCTTACACTAATACAAAGTATAAGGCATCACAACTTAACAATTACTGAAAATAATCTTACTGGAGGGGGTCCCGTAAGAGGTCATTTTTGGTGTTCATGTCTGTTTTACATTTGAGACTTTAAAATACCTGTATTATACTATAGATATGCATGTCAAATATGACATTCCATAGCTAAGAGTGATATACAGTACTTAGAATTCCAAAGCATATTTCACTGATGCAAACCATCTAGATAAAAAGTTAACTAGAAAAGTGAGTAAAATACAAACTAAGTGTGATCAAGCACAACACAAGGTTGGTAATAAGATGATGACAGATCATAATAAGAAAGCTCTAATAGATAAGTAGTCTTCAAATATCAATTGGAGTTGATATTATATATACCAAGTAAAAAAAAAAAAATCCAATAGTACAATAGAGTATACATTATAAAGAAGCTTTCTCACTGCTGTTCTTCATTCTATAGCCCTCTTTCCAGATACAACCACTATTTCCATTTTCTAAGTATATTTCTAGAAATACATTCTAAATGAGAATAGATGCATATATTTCCTCACCTCTTTTTATTTAAAAAATGTTAAAGTACTATACATATTTCTCATCTTTTTTTTCCTTCCAAATGATCTACTGTACAAATGACTCCATGTGAGACCTATTTTATTCTCCTTAACAGCAGCAAACCTTCCCTGTATGGATATGCCATAATTTAACTGGTTTCCTATTGATGGGCATTTAGATGGCTTTTAATCTTTTAAAATTTTAGGCATTGCTGCAATTAGTATTTTGACATGCTTCCCTGCTCAGACTTGCCCAGGTGCAAGTACATCATCTGCAGAATAAATTCTTAGAATGACTGGGTCAAAGGTGATAAACATCATAATTTTTTGAAAGATACTGCCAAACCAGGCTCCAAAGAAATTGCGCCAACATACATTTACATCGGTGATGTGTGGAAGTGCTAGCATAATGTATTACCAAACTTCATGATCTGACATGATCGTGAAATGGTGAAAAATGGCATGTGATTATGGTTTAAACCTGTGTTTGTCTTATGTGTGAGGATGAGCACCTTTTCAAATGTTTAAAAGCCACTTGTCTTTTCTGTAAATATTTTTTATTCTTTTGTCTATTGTACTGTTGCACTTTTTTTGTTGACTTATACATGTTAAGAATATTACTTTTGTCTCATGTTTTGCAGGTATTTTTCTCAGTTTGTTATTGACTTTATGACTTTAAAATGCAGATACCTGAAATTTTACATATACACATTTATTGATTTCTTTTCATAGTTCCTGGGTTTTGTGTTCTTGCATAGAAAAGCTTCAACACACTGATTTTAGTGTCAGAAGAATACAGTATGGCTTTCAGTGGTTTAGACTAATACAACTTAGAACATATAACCATAGTCCAAAGATGGAGGAAGAATGTACAGAAAAAGTTGATCAGAACAGCACATTCAGAGCATGGAGGACTTGGTACAATGCAGGGCTCGCGTATGATGCTGGGCTGTACTGGTACGTTTGACATGCACGTTAGAGGAAATAATAATCTTCTAACTCCACTCCTTCCTTTCATTAAGTATCAGGCCCTTAGCAGAAGAGTTTTTCTAATAGCAATTTTCAGTTTTTAGAGGAAGATGGGAAAATTAGAAAGAATTCAGAGAAAGCAAAGATAAGGATTTAAAAAAACTGAATGTATGTCTAATAAAGAAAATTTACAACTTGGACTCATTTAGGATAGAAAAAAAGTTAAGTCCAGGGAATGATTCCTTTTTGTGGATGAGAAGAATGCTGAATGATTACTTTTCATCTTTAAATGTAAACAGGATGGAAGAAGAAAAGCTTAAGGAAAAACCAGTAAAGTGGTTACTGACACAACATTAAAAAAAAAAAAAAGCTCACAAAGAGAATGGTGAAATCTTTGTCATCAGAGAGTTTAAGTAACAGGAGAAAAACATCAGTGTTGGGCTGTTTGGGTTTACTTCTGTCAGGAGGGAGACTAAACAAGATGCCAAGTGGGTTATCCAATTAAGGTTCTATAACTGTATTCCTTTTACTACAGAAATCAGGGTAGTTGATTTTAAGTAGGCATTTTCTTTACCATAGTCCTTAAAAAAGGTAAACTTGAAGCTCCAAGGATTGTGATGTAGAGATTTAACTTCTTATGTAACTAAGTATTTCCTAACAACTTAATGATTAAGCTAAGTGCTTATATGTGTTAATTCCTTTGATTTTTCAGTAAGTCTATGAGAGAGGTGTTTATTCTATATCAAACATGAAGACACTGAGGCTTAGAAAAGTTGAGATTGCCCCAAATCACATGGCTACTTATTGGCCCTATGCTATGTGCCTGTCACCAAAATATATACTTTTAAGATACTTCCCAGTATACCTTGGCTCATGTTAACTTATAATCTAAGTGAATGAATGCTTTCTTGAATGATAAACTACTTAATTCATTAATTCATAATTTAATAAGATAAGTTTATTTGATAAAGCTATAATTACTTTCAAGAGGGAGGGGAACAGAAGGGCAAGTTACTGGATTTTCTTTAAGTGCCATGCATTGTTCATATCAGAGGTAGATTTCAAAAAACTCTACAAATATCACACACATAAACTGAATTCAGTATTTAGAGCTGTTGACTATGTATGAAGTACTGTTATAGCTATGCATATTAATTTTGATTGAAACAGTACATTTATAACCAAATGTATTTAATAAGGTGGTAACATGGTTTCTTTGCCTGCCTATCTGTATCTATCCATCTGTCTATCTAAACTGTTTCCAGACTATCTTTATAATTGTCAGACGATCTCACACTGTTCCTAACAGGAGGGAGGGACTATTGCTCCCACGTTAGAATAAATGGCCCATTGTCTTTATATGATATGTGTATATTATGAGTAATTACCCCCTTAGTATTTTATTAATGTTCTGCATTTTCTACTCTATTTCCCATTGGAAAGCTTTTATACAGTATTTTAGATTTATATGGTTATATACAAATGTGCATTAAATGAACTTAACCTATAAGTCATTTTTCCCAATTAAAAACTACAATAAAAAAAGTTAGTACAATTTTAAATATTATATCCAAAGCAATGTTTCCTACTTCCAAATCTGTCACTGATCATGCCGAGACAGAACAGAATTCTAGAGCGGTGCTGTCTAAAAGAACTTTTTGTGATTATAGAGTTCTATTTATGCTGTCCAATATGAGAACCATAGTTATATATGGCTACAGTGCACCTGAATGCCAACCAGTGTGGGGTGCCTGGGTGGCTCATTTGGCTCTTGATTTTGGCTCAGGTCATGATCTCAGGGTTGTGGGATCAAACCCCTCATTGGGTACTGCACAGCATGGAGTCTGCTTGAGATTCTCTCCTTCTCCCTCCGCCCCTCCCCTGACTTGCATGTGCACTCTCCCTCTTTCTCAAATAAATAAATCTCAATCTTAAAAAAAGAAAGAAAGAAAGAAATCCAGCCAGGGTAATGAGGATTTCAAATTTTAATTTACTTTATTTTAATAATTAAATTTGAAGTGCTGCTTATGGCTAGTGGCTATCATATTGGACAGCACAGTTCTAGATTTAGGTGTCAATTTAGGAGACTCGTTGATTTCTGTTTTTTAAAGTTTACTTTTTCAACCTCAGATATTAGACTAATTTTAAATAGTTTAATCAAGTAAAAATAAAACTTTGAGTTCTCTGGGAACTTTTGAGGAACTTTTCTTATCTTTGATCTACTCCGACTATTTACTCTAGGGATAATAAGGAAGCTCCTTACCTGCTGGGAAGCTGAAGCCGCTCTCTGTTCTGCCTGACTTAGACGCCTTTGAAGTCTGTTGGCTTTTTCTTGATGCTCTAGAATTAGTTTTTCATTCTGTTATGGGGAAATATAAAACAAACAAGTTAGAATCCATAAGTGACACAGAAAACTTTTGTGGAATAATCAATGAAAAATCTGAATATCACTCTACTCCTTATAAAATGCAAGGATAATATATCTCCAAATATACATTTTTTCAAATTATGAACTTCAAATTTCAAAATTGGTTCACAGTTTAACTACACTGCTCCCCCCCAACCTATGTGTTACCACAGAAAGTGAATTAAATCTAAAATCAAAGTGAATCAGAAGTTAAGACCAAGGGGCACCTAGGTGGCTCAGTGGGTTAAGCCTCCGATTTTGGCTCAGGTCATGATCTCAGGGTCCTGAGATCAAGCCCCACATTGGGCTCTCTGCTCAGCAGTGAGCCTGCTTCCTCTCTCTCTGCCTACTTGTAATCTCTCTCTGTCAAATAAATGAATAAAATCTTAAAAAAAAAAGAAAAGAAGACCAAGATTTTCAATATTTGATATTAATCTTGAGATGCTAGCTCACTGCTTCAGAATCATTGGGAATATGAAAACTCAGACTGCTGGGCCTCATAACCAGAGCTTCAGCAGGATGGGATGAATTTTGAAATCGGCACTCCTACCGAGTTCTAACTTAGGTGGTATTGATGTTTGCTAGTGATTCAGAACCACTATGTGAGAGCAAGCTTCTAGAGAAATTGTGATGTTGCCACTATTAAAGTGCAAAGAACAGAAAATATTCATTCTAGAAGTCTTGATTTTTAAAGAAATAGACTTGTCTTAAATGATTTGTATGTTAAAGGTGTTACTACAAGGAGGAAGAACTCTGTTTTTACATGCTCCCCAATACATGGGGAGGGCATGTAGAGGGCATGAGGGCCATTAATAGAGTTATTAGGCATTGGTATGGATTGAAATATGTCCCTAAAAAAGGATGTTGAAGTCTTAACCCCCAGTACTTATGAATGCATTCCTTATTTGGAAATAGGGTCTTTGCTGATAATTAAGGTAAGATGAGGTTTTAGGGTGGATCCTAATCCATTATGTCTCATATTTCATGAAAAGGGGAAATTTGGACATAGAGACTGATATGGACACAGGCAAGGCTACATGAAGATACAGGAAAAACACCATCTACAACCCAAGGGATGCATGAGGCCACCAGAAGCTGGGAGAGAGGCAAGGAACAGATTTTCCCTCAGAGGAACCAATCTTGTTGACTTCTTGATTTGGACTTCTGGCCTCCAGAATTGTCAGACAATAAATTTCTGTTGTTTAAATCACCAAATTTGTAATATTTTGTTAGAGTAGTCTCAAGAAACTATACAGACATCATGAATATAAATCTGTCACAATAGGCTGCCAGGCAGACAGGTTCAAAGAAACTATCAATTATAAAATGTATTTGTCTTCTTCATATTACTAGCCTGAAAAAAGTTTTTGTACAACTAGAATGTGATTTTCTGGCACTTGTCTGAATTGAGAAGATAACACCAGTTTAATTAGAAATAGTAAGAAAAACACACTTTCTATGAAGAACTAGATAGTTCCCAGGTCTTAACATATAAGTGATAACAGTGAATGTCAGGCATAGTAATATAAAATACTGAAATAACAACATACTGTTAAAATGAGCTTATTATATTTCTTATTGTACCCAAAAGCAACATTAAATTTTATGAAGAGAGCTATATTGGCTGTTTCAATTTACCAAGATATTTAAATAAGTAGTCTTTTTTTTTTTTTAAAGATTTTATTTATTTATTTGACAGAGAGAGATCACAAGTAGGCAGAGAGATCACAGATATGGCAGAGAGGCAGGCAGAGAGAGTGAGAGGGAAGCAGGCTCCCTGCCGAGCAGAGAGCCCGATGTGGGACTCGATCCCTGGACCCTGAGATCATGACCTGAGCCGAAGGCAGCGGCTTAAACCACTGAGCCACCCAGGCACCCCAAGTAGTCTTAAATTTAAAAGGCTATCATTAACACTAGAGAAAACGGGGCAGGGGGGGAATCCCATCATCTATAATAATCATTTTTATAGGTACCATCAGACTACATACAATATGCATTTTTCTGTGCTACTACCATAATGGTTAAGGAGCAGTCCAGGTTAGGTAAATCATAATATTTGCAACTGTTCTTTTTCAACTGATCATTTTGGTTGCTTTTGATCTTCCAATATTATTAACATTATTGTGTTGAGTATCTGCCTTTAAATTTTTTCATATTTTCAATTCTTTCCTTAAGTACAGATTCCTGGAAGTTTTGAAAACTACAATGAGTATTTTAATAGTTACTGTTTGCATTCTAAATAGCTCATATCAAGTTATAATGCTTTGAAAATTAAGAATAATGATTTCATTATGCCTTCTATAGATGGCCACAAAAATATAGCAGACTGTATAGCCTATTAATGAAATTCCAACAAATACATATGAAGTTAGAATATCAAATGAAGACCTAGAGTTCTAGAAAGCTCTAATTATAATCTAGAAATTGTTAACATTTTTTTTAAAGATTCAAGGAGAAAAATGATGAGCTCTTGCTGCATTTAGTTCTAAGCATTAATCTGAAGGAGTATTTTAATATATTCCAGTAGACAAAAGTAATTTTTACGTATCTTATGTGTTGAACTAAAACAAAATACGAGGAATGGGCTAAAAAATATAATCTTAGATATGCTTAGAAATGAAAGGGATCTTAACACATTTTCTGCAATACAGCATGTTATAATGGTGAGACTGAAATAAGAGCTCTACCTTTTGTCTTTTATATATGATAAATGACTGACTTTCAAAGCTTTTATTCACATTATAAAATGTGAACTTTTAGGGTTATGGATGATTTCTCTACAAAGAGTACTCACCTCTGTATGGTCATCTCCAAGTTGAGAATTAATTTGGAGTTGGCTCAGGTAAAATTCTATAACATGTGTATCGAGCTGCAGCAGAAAGTACTTCCCAGGAGAGTCATTATCTTACCTCAACTACCTTTTCATTTGCCATTTCCAGCTGAGAAAGCAGCTCTTGGGTATGAAGTTTCTGTCGACTCAGCTCACTCCTATTAATCAAGAGACAGTCCCCCACCCCAAGCCATTAATATCATTGTTCAAAAATCTAACAAATAGAATCATTTTTAATGATATATGTTTGTTTTAAACAAAAATACCTTCTTATATGCAAAATAAAGTCTCTTTTTAATAATCCATATTTTAAAGGACTCTTTTTTTTAATGACATGCACATGTATTCTGGAGATTAGCTGTACAACAATGTGAATACACTGGACACAACTGAGCTATATACTTAAAAATGATTAAGATGGCAAATCTCATGTGTATTTTATCACAACTATAAAAATATTAAAATATTAAATTTTATGTATATTTTACCACACAAAAAAAGCAAAAAAAACCACACACACATATATGATCTAAAACCACTTAAGTGTTTTCAATATTATCTTGAGGAATTATTTGGCTTAAAATGAACATTTATTCATATTAAACAGATAAAGTATTTGTTACTATAAAATCTCATAAGCTATTGTGATTCTTAGCTATAGAATGCATTTTTAAGAATCATATACCATGCTTCTTAGAGGAACTAAATTTTTGGAAATTTAAGGTAATATTAATCACTCCAACATCATTTCAATTGTAGTATATTCAGAATTTATGTTTTGGTTGTATATGTGCTATATTTTATACATTCATATGCTTTATGCTTTAATAGATGGATTTATCTTATGCATAGAGCTGGCTGTTTTCTTCTTCCTCTTCTTCTTTTTTTTTTTTCCCTAACATATAAGCATTATCTTGCTTTTGACCAAAGATAATTTCAAGATTCTCAGGTTAGAAGCAGAAACAGTATAGTTTTCTTTTCTTTTTTCTTAAGATTTTATTCATTTATTTGTCAGAGAGAGAGCAAGAGAGAGCACAAGCAGGGGGAGAGGCAGCCAGAGGGAGCAGCGGGCAGAGGGAGAAGCAGGCTCTCTGCTCAGCAAGAAGCCCAATGTGGGACTTGATCTCAGGACCCAAGGATCATGACCTGAGCCAAAGGTAGACAATTAACCAACTGAGCCACCCAGGCATCCCAGAAACAATGTATGGACATTGGGGAGGGGAGGCGAACCATAAGAGACTATGGACTCTGAAAAACAACCTGAGGGTTTTGAAGGGTCAGGGGTGGGAGGTTGGGGGAACAGGTGGTGGGTAATGGGGAGGGCACGTTTTGCATGGAGCACTGGGTGTTGTGCAAAAAGAATGAATACTGTTACGCTGAAAAAATAAATAAAATGGAAAAAAAAATAATTTTTAAAAAGATCAAATTTCTGAGTATTAAAATACCCAGTTAATTCAGGATTGGTTTTTATCCTTTGACCTTCTTCTTAAATAAATCAGAAGACTAACACTTCTAAAATAACTTCAGCTTTGAATTTTTTCCAAATGAGCTACACAGCCTAAAAACTTGGTAGCCCCTTAAGTGACCTATATGTGTATGAATAATTGTTAAAACCAGCAATTTGTTATAAATATATAGGAGAGAATAAAAAAATGTCACCCACAAAGCAATTCCACAAATATTTACTGAACATTATGTGCCAAGTACAAGGTATATGGTGGTAAACACATAATTGTTGCCATAATAGAACTAAGAGGGAAATGGCTCCATCCATACAAGATATGGTCTATGAGGACACTGAGTATCTACCATTGATTCCATGATAGACAAACCCATGTTTTTATCTTTGCTTTCTCTTAGTTTAATAATAATGTAGAATAAATTACTGTGTTTACTTTCAAGTACTTTGTGTAGCTTATAATTACCGCTACAAAATAACATAACAAAAGAAAGAAAGGCAAAATGATTGAAGTGGCCAGTCTTCTAGGCCAAATGTAATTAAAGGTAAAGTTATGCATATTAGTGCTAATGAGAAATAATCTTTGAGTACTACTGAGATTAAGATGATACAATGATCCCATTTATAAAGTTAGCTAACATTCAGTTTATCTAAGACCTTCCCAGAAAACACCTACTGCATAATTTGATACCTAAACCATTCACTTACACATTTTACATGATAGTAATAATTTCTGACAAGTACTATTAGATAGTAATAATTTTTCACAAAATTTAAGACCACAAAGATTCAAATGATTATTTGAATTATTTTTAATCTGTATAAATATGTTGTTGTGTATCAAGCTCTGTAACCCCCACTGGATGGTAAGCAAGTTTGTTATTCATCTTTTTGTATCCTTAAGATCTGGTACTCAATAGAGCTTGGCAAGTAATAGTGAAGATGATGATCGTGAGAATAACAGCAAACACTTTCATAGTGCTTACTATGTGACAGGCACTTCTGGGTGTTTTATTTAAATTATTTAGTTTTCATGAAAACCCGTTGAGATCCCCAGTTTTACATATGAGAAAATTTGAAAATAGAGAAATTTAAAAATAAAGTTAGGTGATGTAGCTAGTCCAGTTGTAGAGTCAGGATTAAAAAATTGGGACCTTTTGTTTCAAGGTCTGTGCTCTTAACCACTCCACTATGTTGCAATATGGCAGGCAATTGCTAAATGTTAGTTGAATGAAGAAGTGAAGAGTATATACATGTAAGTTTGTGTATTAGACATTCTAGGAATATAAGGATTTATACATTTACTTAAAAACATAACAAATTATATCTTTATTTCTGACTTCTTCCCTAAAGGTTCAGTTTTTTATTCAAATTTAACATGCCTAAAATCAAATTTCTTGCATTTCCTTGAAAATACACTTCTCATCTTGCTACTCAGTTTTTATATTGACAGTATCTCTGCCCTCACTGCCTAGGTTAAACACCTCAATTCTATTTCTTATTTTCTCTAATTTTCTTTTAAAGATTTAATTTATTTGGGAGAGTAAGAAAGCAGGAGCAGAGGAGGGGCAGAGGGAGAGAGAGGGACAAGCAGGTTCCCCATCAAGCCTGATGTAGGGCTTGATCCCAGGACCTTAGGATCATGACCCGAGTTGAAGGCAGATGCTTGACCAACTGAGCCACTCGTTGGCCCTCATTTGCTCTTAAATGCAACATGTAGTTTGCCCCTAAACAGACTCTTCCTTTGCAGTGTCTCTTGCATCTGTTCTTCATTTCTATTCAGTGTTATTATCACAACTCAAGTTCTTTTTCTTAAGATTTACTCATTAATCTAAGAGAGAGAGCAAGAGCACGTGCAACACTGGGGGGAGAGGCAGAGTGAATCTGAAGTGGGGCTCGATCTCACAGCTGTGAGATCATGACCTGAGCTGAAACCAAGAGTCGAATGCTTAACCAATTGAGCCACCCAGGTGTCACAACTCAAGTTCTTATACCTTAATTTTTAGATTTCAAAAGCAAACTGCTCAGCTTCTCAGTAGCAAGTGAAAAAATTATGTAAACTGAATCACAATGCACATAGAAGTACTCAATTAATACAGTGGTTTTTCGTATCTAACCCATACATGCATTATTTCCCTCAGTCATTTTAATAATTTGCTTTCTTAAGCAATAAGTTCCAGTGGCTTTCTGCTTTGGACAAAATAATCCAAATTCCTGAGGTTGTAATATTTCTTTCCAATCTTATCTCCAATAAGAGTCTCCCACTTCATTTAGGTTTTCACTATCTCACACGTTAACCATATATGTAATACCTTTAGGCTCATGTTTATGTCATTTTCTGTATCCTCTTTTTCAGATTTCTCTTTAACATTCTGCCCATTCTTGGAACCCTCCTACACTGTTGGTGGGAATGCAAGCTGGTGCAACCACTCTGGAAAACAGCATGGAGGTTCCTCAAAAAGTTGAAAATAGAGCTACCCTATGACCCAGCAATTGCACTACTGGGTATTTACCCTAAAGATAAAAACGTAGTGCCATGAAGTGGCACGTGCACCCGAATGTTTATAGCAGCAAAGTCCACAATAGCCAAACTATGGAAAGAACCTAGACGTCCATCAACAGATGAATGGATAAAGAAGATGCGGTATATATACACAATGGAACACTATGCAGCCATCAAAAGAAATGAAATCTTGCCATTTGCAACGACGTGGATGGAACTAGAGGGTATCATGCTTAGCGATATAAGTCAACTAGACAAAGACAACTATCATTGATCTCCCTGATATAAGGAAGTGGAGATGCAATGTGGGGGGCTTGGGGGGTAGGAAAAGAATAAATGGAACAAGATGGGATTGGGAGGGAGACAAACCATAAGAGACTCTTAATAAACAAACTGAGGGTTGCTGGGGTGGGGGAAGGGAGAGGAGGGTGGGGTTATGGACACTGGGGAGGGTATGTGCTATGGTGAGTGCTGTGAAGTGTGTAAACCTGGCGATTCACAGACCTGTACCCCTGGGGATAAAAATATATGTTTATAAAAAAATTAAAAAATAAAATTCCGCCCATTCTTTAAGATTCCACCTTTGCCCCTCCCTTTTTTCTTTTTTTTTAAAATTTCATTTATTCATTCATTCATTCACCCATCCATTTTAGAGAGACAGAGAGAGGGGGCACACATGCTAGTGAATATAAGCACGGAAAGGTGCAGACGGCGAGAGTGAGAATCTCAAGCAGACCCAGTGCGAAACCTGATGGGGCCCGACTTCACAACCCGGAGATCATGCCTTAAGCTGAAATCAAGAGTTGAATGCTCAACCCACTGAGCCACCCAGGCACCCTCTTCCTTCCATACCTCCTTTCCAGTTCATTTTAATCCAGACAGTTCTCTTCTCAAATCAAAGATCTGATACTTATTTTATGTTCTAAGACATTTCTCTATTACAATGGTATTAAGTCATTATATGTGTGTAAGCATACATAACATATATGTACACACACACTTAACCAAGTATAATAGAGACTTTTTTTTTTTAAGATTTTATTTATTTATTTGACACAGAGAGAGAGATCACAAGTAGGCAGAGAGGCAGGCAGAAAGAGATGGGGGAAGCAGCCTCCCTGCTAGCAGAGAGCCTGATGTGGGGCTTGATCCCAGGACCCTGAGATCATGATCTGAGCCAAAGGCAGAGGCTTAACCCACTGAGCCACCCAGGCACTCCAAAAGAAACTTTTAAAAAGGGGATTGTTTTTAATTTGTACAGCATTTACCATAGTGCTTTACATATAGGGTATCAATAAACATTTGCTGATTTATGGCTAAATTTCTACAGAAAACCTGGCAGTTAGAAAATTTTATTACTTATTTGCTCAACAAACATTTACTGAGGAATCTACCACAAAACATATTTTAGATAAAGATTATTTTTATTTAGATTTATATTCTAGTTCTTTCTACAAAGGATTTTAAGAGGCTAAGTAAAGGATATTTTTCAGTTAAGCATTTACCTCAATCTCACTTCTGAGTGAAATTTTAGAGGGTATTAAAGGGTAGAGAGAAAAGTGATTTTGCCAACTGTATCTCCTGAGACCTTCCTAGAGCCTGCCTGTCAGTCCTCTGCAACTCCTTATTTCTTTGTCAGGATATTTACCTGCAGGAATAAAGGAAAGATTCAGGAAGACAACTCAACTCTCTATTATCTATGAGAAATTTTGTCTTCATTAGAGAACATTACTGAGAGTTCCCTGTATGAGTTCCTAAATCATTAGTGATTTAGGATAAACATAAAAATAAGACTTTTCAGAGAGTTTCACAGTGGTATTACACTTGAAACAACTGCTGACTAAAGCTATATAATCTCTTCACTGGAAATATTTAAAAACAGAAACATTCTTACCTATCAGGGATGATTTATGTGTAGCCTGCCAGAAAGTAAAGAGAGAGATGACATTTCATTTCTATATGACTTTATGGCACTTAGATAATATTTTATTCTAATTAAGGAATTTCTCTATATAATTTCTAGCAT
This sequence comes from Meles meles, assembly GCF_922984935.1. Classification (NCBI taxonomy): domain Eukaryota; kingdom Metazoa; phylum Chordata; class Mammalia; order Carnivora; family Mustelidae; genus Meles; species Meles meles. The sequence continues at coordinate 83,442,117 of NC_060067.1, read as the reverse complement.
GTTATACAATATGTTATGAAGTTTAAGGTAAAATTATTATCTTCTACCAATTTTAATGTAAGTGTGTAAGAATGAGGAATTGCTTAGCCCATCAGTGTCCTAAATATTTTTAGTTTAGTTATATAGTTCATGTGCATGTGATATAAAATCCTAGTCATGCCTACAAAATGTAATTCTGAAATACATTTATAAAATGTAATTGATTTACTGCCTTCCCTGTGAGCAAAATTTTATAAAATTTAGCAGCAAAGTAATATATGCTATATCTGTTAAGAAAACATTAAATGTTTAGTAAACAAAATATTAATGAAACTAATAATTTCATTAATTAAAAATTGATAAGTCATCAAATTCATCAATCTGAGATGCAAGTAGGTCGAGAGTGAGAACCTAAAGCAAGGGTTTCTCATCTGTCATCCAAAGATAGGCTTTAGGTATGCTCTCAAGCACCCTAAATTACCTGCAAGATTTTGTGTGTACTGTCCTTTCTGGGAAGAGAGTCCACAGATTTCCTGAGATTTTTAAGAGGTCTGAGGCCTAAGTAAGGATAAGGATTTTGTCTGGACTTTCCATCTAGAATATACAAAGTTTTTTTAGATCTTCATGTTTTAAAGTATGAGCAAACTGATTGGAATGTTTTAATGTTGGATGTCTTTCTTACATAAACCACATCCACATCCATAATGTATCATCTATAATTATTTCCACTTTTGGCTTCATTAATGTGGTTCAAGCATTTAAGGGCACTTGGCAAGCAATCCAAATACAGAGTTTTCTAGATTTTTATAGTATTCCCTCTGTTCTTTCAGGGTTGTCTGTCCAAATGTACTGCAATAGCAAATTCTCCAAAGTATCCAATTTAGTTTTGAAAGACATCATAATTTTCTTTTTCTGTACTCATATATCACTGGTGTATTTACTTATGCATTTTCAAAACAAATACAACTGGCATTACCTAGTTTGGAAGCAAACATAGTGACACTTGTAAAGCAAGTGACAGATGATAACAGAATGCAGTTGACTAAGGCAAGGGCATGCAGAACACTTTGGACACTGGTGAGCATTCTTTGCACAGCGATTGACTTCACTGGTTAATGTTTTATGATTAAGCAGACATGAGCCAAAGTAGTTTTCTACTGTACCTTGACTTTACTATTGTACCTTATTATCACTTCAAGTTTGCAAAGCAGTTATTATTCTCATCTTCTAAGTAAAGGAGGTAAAACTCCGAGAAGTTATCCAATGTTCCTAAGGTTAAGACTGAATTAAGACTCAGAGAAGTTATTCAATGTTCCTAAGGTAATGCAATGATTGAATGAAAAAATGGGGTTCATACCAAGTCTTTAATCAAAATCTTCTCTCAATTAAAGTACACTGCCTTGGGGCACCTGGGTGGCTCAGTGGGTTAAAGCCTCTGCCTTCGGCTCAGGTCATGATCCCAGGGTCCTGGGATAGAGCCCCGGTTCAGGATCTCTGCTAGCAGGGAGGCTGCTTCCGCCTCTCTCTCTGCTTCCCTCTCTGCCTACTTGTGATCTCTGTCTGTCAAATAAATAAATAAAATCTTTAAAAAAAAATAAAGTACACTGCCTCATAATTACAAGAGATATTAGTAAAGTGGATCTGTGGCATCATATAATATTAGACCTAAAAGGCAAAATGAAGATTCTCTCTAAAAAAAAACCCAATAATCCTACGTATATGGCAAATGGTCAGTAATTGTAAAGACTGTGATCTCAATTTTGTATATGGCTTCAAAAGACCTGACTACTAAAAAAGGAAATTCATCCTAAGGTTTCAAATCTCATTCAGTTAACTAAAAATGCCACAGGTTAAAGTAGACATGCCAGCTTTAGATATATTAGAGCACTCTTTGTCATAGTCCCAGGTTTTTTCCTTCCCTATCTGCACATTCTCCCTAAGTGTTCTCAACTATTCCATGACTAAAGAAACATTAATGAGCACCTCAAATGTAGCCTGTCCAAAATGCAAACTATTTCTTATCTAGACCACCCCAGGTTTCCTCCTTCCCAGTACAAGGCCTCACCATCTACCCAGATGTTCAAGTCTAAGCCAAGGCTTCTCTTTGACTCCTCCTTTGACTCATTCCCTGTATTTGACATCAAATAAATTTGTCTTACTTCCCTAATAGATTTCATAACTGCCTACTTCTCTCCATTTCAGTTCTAAGCTCTAAGCCACTATCATCTATTGCCTGAAATACTGTAATAATCTAATATCTGGTCTCCCTGACTCCATTTTTGCCCCTTCCCTAAGTCCATTTTCCACCCAATAGCTAAACTGATCTTTTAGAGATCTAAAGATGTTTAAAATTCTTCAATAATTTTCCTCTACTGTACACTGCTCTTTCTCTTAAATTAGTCTTACTTAAATATTTTACTTATAATAAGTAAAAATATTTTACTTAAAATGCCCTATGAGATTCTCATGATCTGATCTATGCCTAGTTCTTCAACCTTATACCTTCTCTCTCTACACTCACTAAACTTTTTTTTTTTTTAAAGATTTTATTTATTCATTTGCCAGAGAGAGATCACAAGTAGGCAAAGAAGCAGGCAGAGAGAGAGAGAGAGGAGGAAGCTGGCTCCCTGCTAAGCAGAGAGCCTGATGCGGGGCTCGATCCCAAGACCCTGAGATCATGACCTGAGCTGAAGGCAGAGGCTTAACCACTGAGCCACCCAGGTGCCCCAACATTCACTATGCTTTAATTACATGGGTTTATTTCTTCGTAATACTGGAGCTTTGTACTTGCTATTCTTTCATCGGCCTGAAATATTTCCCTGGCTTTCTTGTATAGCTGATTTATTTCTATCATTCAGGCCATGCTGAAGGGAAAAGTTTCCACTCGAAATGTGCTTCAATTCTTAGCATCACTGGCATATATAATAACTGAAAAGTATGATTATGAGGATAAGAACAAAGTTTTCCCTACAATGCATGAGTTTCTTTGAAAACACCATGTATACTTTAAATAAAAAAAGAGAAGTTATGGTTCTTTAAGGAATGGGAGCTTGAAATTTGGGCCAACATCTTAGACATTATCGTCAATTACTGTAATTGCTCAGATAATTCTGTTATAATTGAGGCACAATTTAAGATAAGAATAAGCTATGTATATTTTGGTTGATATAGCATAGGGGAAATTTCCTCAATGCCTGAAATCCTTTAGTGATGACTAAAGATTAAATCACATAAGGCTCTATTCTATATTATACTAGAGAATTAAAAACAAAAGGTGTACTATTCGTTTCAAGGAAATGATGGATCTGCCAGCTGTAGAAAGTGCTTTCTTTGAAACTCTCTTATGACAAATTAACATAGCATGTGCCAGATGTTTTTTTCTGTTGAATTATACTGTAATATGCTTCAGTTACTTTTAGTAATTATGCATTTTATAATCTGCCAGTACCTGCAGCTGCCTCTCATTCTATTAAAAAAAAAAAGCAGTTATGGCAGCCAAACATTACAGATATATAGCCAAGAATAATGTTTTAGAGACTGAACAAAATTCCATAGGCTCAAATGCTGTGTGTTCATATTAAATATATATGTTTATATAAGTATTTATATATCAATAAAATTGTACTGAATGTACAATATGTATAGGAATGGACAATATGTAATATTTTCATCAGAAAAACATTTTCTTTAGAAAATACTACATGCCATAAATTAATTAATTTGTTAATTAATTAGTTAAATACAATTTTATTGGTCAATTTATATGCCAGGCAAGATGTTAGCTCATGGGCTTATAGAAGAAATAGCTATAAAACAAAAAACCAAACAAACAATAACAACAATAAAACTTGAAAAAAAAAGAATAGATGTAAATAGGAAGTTCAGTAAGTGTTATAAAGAATAATGAGCAGAACAGTATGGGTGTGAAATAAAAGGAAAGACTTGATCTGTCAGGGGAATTAAAAATATCTTATAAAAAATGATACTTGAGTTGGGTCTGGAAGGAAGAAAATTTTTTTCAGATGGGAGTTGGGAAAGGACATCCCTACAAAGAAATAGCATGTACACACTACTTTTCCTTCATATTTCACATCCAATCCATCAGTACTTTCTATTACCTCTAAAAAAAAAAATTCCTAACAAATTCACCTTCCTTTTTTTTCTTAGTCTAAGCCACCATTAACTCTTAATAAGAACCTTGCAGAAACCTTCTAAGTTTTCCCCCAGCTTTATTACTTACTCTAATTTTCCACATAATAGCCGGAGTGATCTTAAAAAAACCCGATCAGGTAACTTTTTTCAAAACTGACCACTGCCCTTTATTCACATTTAAAACCCTTTAACATGGCTAATAAAAACCTACAAAATCAGGTTCCTGTCTACAGCAGAGACAATGTTCACCAAACATTCTGTTTGTTCCATATACATTTCCTAGACTCTTACATAGTTAGATTGGGTCCATATGACGAGTTTGGCCAATGAAGGTGAAAGGAAATGATGTGTATCACTTCAGAGTTGAGTTAGTTAAGAGCAAGTGTTCTTCTATCCCTCTCCCTGTCTCAGTGATTTCAGGAAACCACATGTTCAAGGTGGAACGTCTACCAGCAGAGCCTTTCTGCAAAACTGTCTGATATGTATAGTATGGGCAAGAAAACCTTTGTTGTGTTAAGTTTATGAGACGTCAGGGTTTGTTTGCTGTGGTGGCTGACAATACTTAATATATTTCCCAAATCTGTCACTATTGTCTTTATTTTGCATACTATTTCTTTCACTTCAAACATGCCAAGTTTATTCCTGCCTTGGGGTATTTGCACTAACTGTTCTCTTTGCTCACTAATTGATCTCTCTTCTTTCTCCTGATGTTTAAATGACAGGATCCTCTTTGTCATTAGATTATCTTAAGATTTATTTTCTCATAGTATCCTCCTTGTCTACCATTCTCAGGTACCCACCCATTCATCATCACATTGACTGATTTCAATTTTTTACATACTACTTATCTGATTTTAAGCATGCACACACATGCAGTAATTCCACCTTCCCATCAATAATCTACTATCTTTAAACAAAACAAAACAAAACAAAACAAAACAAAACAAAACAAAATAAAACAAAACAAAACAGGGGGACCTTGGACTCTGCTATATCATCAGTACTTAAAGAACAGGCCATTCAATAAATATGTGATGAGTGAGTGGAGTGCAGAGTAGGAGCTGTAAAAGGGCTGGCTGAACACGCTGGGCTTATTGAAGTGGGTGCTCGGTGTGGCTGGAACACAAGGAAAATGAAGGATTGAGGTAGACAGGCAGATTTCTGGTAGGAACATGGAGAAAACACTATAAAAGACCTATAGACAATAGTAAAGCAGAAGGCTTTAAGTAGGCAGCACCAGAATCATAATTGCTTTTCAGGAAAATAATTCTGATAGCAGTATGAAAGATGGACTAGAGCAGAATAAAACGGCTGGCAGAGAAACCAGAGGAAAGGAGGCTGCTTTAACAGTCATGATTAAAGACACGAAGGATCTGACAGGTGGCAAGGACAAATATATTACCACATGTTTACATATATGCAAGTATTTCTTCAGACAGATTCCTGTACCTGGAATTTCAAAAGCATCTGTACAGTTTAAATCTGTTAGATACTGCCACATTACCTTATAAAAAGGCACTGCCACCAATAATATACACCTTTCCTGTTTCTTCACGTATTTGCAGACATTGCATAATAATTGTCTTTTACATTTTTGTCAATTTGCTGGGTAAAATTATTGTTTAAATTTGCCTTTCTTCAGCAAATAGTGTGTTTGAACCTGATTTGCTAAGTTTAAAGGTGCTTTGTATTTCTGCTTTTATGAGCTGCCAGTTCTCATACTTTGTCCATCTTTTTATTGGTTATTAATCTTTTTCTCTTTTTTAAAAATCTTTTTCTTAATTATGGAATTCTTCATCAATTCTGCATATTAGTCCTTTATTTTTGTCATTTGTCTTTTATCTTTGTTTAGTACCTTTCTTCACATAAATGTTTAATTTTTATGGTTAAATCAATTAATCAATAGTTTCCTTTTTTGTATTCTGGGTTTTGTGTTTTATTTAGAAAGACCTTTCCATCCTAAGATATAAAAATAATATTTCTTCTAATACATTTTTATTTAGCTTGTTAATCCACCTATAATTTACCATATGCTAAATGATTTACAATTTTTCCAACATCATTTTTTCACTATCGATTTGAAATTGCATGTTATAGTAAAGAAAATTTCTGTTCAAACTATCTATCCCTGTGTAAATACTACCACACAGCTTTACATATTTTAATATCTGGTAGGATAACTCTCATCTCACTTTTTTCCTATAGAAGTTTTTGATTTAGGGTGCCTAGGTAGCTCAGTCAGTTAAGTGTCTGCCTTTGGCTCAGGTCACAATCCCAGGGTCTTGGGATTGAGCCCCGCAATGGGCTCCCTGCTCAGTGGGGAGTCTGCTTCTCCCTCTCCTTCTACCTGCAGATGCCCCTGGTTGTGCTCTCTCTGTGTCTAATAAATAAGTAAATAAATAAAAAATAAAATCTTAAAAAAATGTTATTGATTTAATATATAAAAATAACAGGATCTCATTCTAGTAAGATTACTACAGATATAGGACTTACAAATGTTATACATTAATAATAACTATTAAACTTATTTCTTCTTGGAAGCTCAAAGTTCCATATAATATATATTTCAAGATAAAAGAGAAACTAAGAGGGAATAATTATAGATGAATTAATAAAATTTTACAAATTAAAGCAAACTTCAAACTGAAAGAAGATATCACAGAGGAGCTCAGATTTTTTTTTTAAAGATTTTATTTATTTATTTGACAGACAGAGATCACAAGTAGGCAGAGAGGCAGGCAGAGAGAGAGGAAGGGAAGCACGCTCCCTGCTAAGCAGAGAGCTTGATGCAGGGCTCAATCCCAGGACCCTGGGATCATGACCTGAGCCTGGGATCATGACCTGAGCCTAAGGCAGAGGCCTTAATCCACTGAGCCACCCAGGCATCCTGGAGCTCAGATTTTTAAAAAGCTTTTATACTAGCTTTTTGAGACTAAGATGAAAAACTTTCTTCTATGGGAAAGCTATTTAATTATTTTGTGTTACATTTAATTATGGCTATACTAACTTATGATACGATCTTAAGAAATCATAGGTACCTGGTAATTGTTTGTCAGTCATCAGATGTAACAAAGGTTTCCAAAGGCAGCACACGTAGTCCAGAGAGGACTCTAGCTAGCATCCTAAAGGTTTTTTTTTTTTTTTTTTTTTTTTGTGCATCCTAAAGGTTTTGAGGCTATGCTGGTATTTGGTTTTGTCTCTAATGTTTTTTCTAACTGTAGTAAATAGGTGGACACATAATAAGAAAAATAGCCAACCTATAAGAATTTAATTTTTATAAAGTAGAGAGGATAAAGGCAAACAGCCAAGTATTTTCAAGATTTGTTGAGTATATAGACTAGCACTAAGTGTTTAAGGGGCACATTTTTAGGGAAAAAGCTTTGATGTTTAATATGGCACAATAATGGCGCACTGGGAAGCAGGATGCCGGGACCCAAGCTTCAGAGCGCATTTTTTTTTTTTAAAGATTTTATTTATTTATTTGATAGAGAGAGAAAGAGAGAGGCAGTGGGAGAGGGAACACAAGCAGGGGGAGTGGAAGAGGGAGGAGCAGGTGTCCCACTGAGCAGGGAGCCTGATGGGGGGAGTGGGAGGGTGGGGGGGGAGGGGCTTGATCCTAGGACCCTGGGATCATGGCCTGAGCTGAAGGCAGATACTTAACAGCTGAGCCACCCAGGCACCCCCAGAGCTCATTTTTGATAGTTAGTAATAAACACTTCTTGTTCGAATGGTAGAATACAGAAATTCATGGTATATACTGAGAAACTCTTACAGGGAGAGTCAGATGCATGAAATGAGCCATTTGCTTTTTAAGCTCTGCTCTGTGGTTTATTTTGTAATTTATTATTAGTACTTTTTAAAAAATTATTTATTTTTTATAAACATATAATGTATTTTTATCCCCAGGGGTACAGGTCTGTGAATCGCCAGATTTACACACTTCACAGCACTCACCATAGCACATACCCTCCCGAATGTGCACAACCCCCCTCCACCTCTCCCTAGCCCCCCTCCCCCCAGCAACCCTCAGTTTGTTTTGTGAGATTAAGAGTCACTTATGGTCTCCCTCCCAATCCCATCTTGTTTCATTTATTCTTCTCCTATCCCCCTAACCCCCCATGTTGCATCTCCACGTCCTCATATCAGGGAGATCATATGATAGTGGTCTTTCCCCGACTGACTTATTTCACTAAGCATGATACACTCTAGTCCCATCCACGTCATCACAAATGGCAAGATTTCATTTCTTTTGATGGCTGCATAGTATTCCATTGTGTATATATACCACCTCTTCTTTATCCATTCATCTGTTGATGGACATCTAGGTTCTTTCTATAGTTTGGCTACTGTAGACATTGCTGCTATAAACATTCGGGTGCACGTGCCCCTTCGGACCACTACGTTTGTATCTTTAGGGTAAATACCCAGTAGTGCAATTGCTGGGTCATAGGGTAGTTCTATTTTCAACATTTTGAGGAACCTCCATGCTGTTTTCCAGAATGGTTGCACCACTTTGCATTCCCACCAACAGTGTAGGAGGGTTCCCCTTTCTCTGCATCCTCACCAGCATCTCTCATTTCCTGACTTGTTCATTTTAGCCATTCTGACTGGTGTGAGGTGATATCTCAGTGTGGTTTTGATTTGTATTTCCCTGATGCCGAGTGATGTGGAGCACTTTCTCATGTATCTGAAGGCCATCTGGATGTCTTCTTTGCAGAAATGTCTGTTCATGTCCTCTTCCCATTTCTTGATTGGATTGTTTGTTCTTTGGGTGCTGTATTTGCTAAGTTCCTTATAGATTTTGGACACTAGCCCTTTATCTGATATGTCGTTTGCAAATATCTTCTCCCATTCTGTCAGTTGTCTTTTGGTTTTGTTAACTGTTTCCTTTGCTGTGCAAAAGCTTTTGATCTTGATGAAATCCCAATAGTTCATTTTTGCCCTTGCTTCCCTTGCCGTTGGCAATGTTCCTAGGAAGATGTTGCTGAGGCTGAGGTCAAAGAGGTTGCTGCCTGTGTTCTCCTCAAGGATTTTGATGGATTCCTTTCTCACATTGAGGTCCTTCATCCATTTGTAGTCTATTTTCGTGTGTGGTGTAAGGAAATGGTCCAATTTCATTTTTCTGCTGTGGCTGTCCAATTTTGCCAGCACTATTTATTGAAGAGGCTGTCTTTTTTCCATTGGACATTCTTTCCTGCTTTGTCAAAGATTAGTTGACCATAGAGTTGAGGGTCTATTTCTGGGCTCTCTAGTCTGTTCCATTGATCTATGTGTCTGTTTTTGTGCCAGTACCATGTTGTCTTGATGATGATAGCTTTGTAATAGAGCTTGAAGTTCAGAATTGTGATGCCACCCACTTTGGCTTTCTTTTTCAATATTCCTTTGGCTATTCGAGGTCTTTTCTGGTTCCATATAAATTTTAGGATTATTTGTTCCATTTCTTTGAAAAAAATGGATGGTATTTTGATAGGGATTGCATTAAATGTGTAGATTCCTTTAGGTAGCATAGACATTTTCACAATATTTATTCTTCCAATCCAGGAGCATGGAACATTTTTCCATTTGTGTCTTCCTCAATTTCTTTCATAAGTACTTTATAGTTTTCGGCATATAGATTCTTAGCCTCTTTGGTTAGGTTTATTCCTAGGTATCTTATAGTTTGGGGTGCAATTGTAAATGGGATTGACTCCTTAATTTCTCTTTCTTCTGTCTTGTTGTTGGTGTACAGAAATGCAACTGATTTCTGTGCATTGATTTTGTATCCTGACACTTCACTGAATTCCTGTACAAGTTCTAGCAGTTTTGGAGTGGAGTCTTTTGGGTTTTCCACATATAGTATCATATCATCTGCAAAGAGTGATAGTTTGACTTCTTCTTTGCCAATTTGGATGCCTTTAATTACTTTTTGTTGTCTGATTGTTGAGGCTAGGACTTCTAGTACTATGTTGAATAGCAGTGGTGATAATGGACATCCCTGCCGAGTTCCTGACCTTAACGGAAAACTTTCAGTTTTTCTCCATTGAGAATGATATTTGCGGTGGGGTTTTAATAGATGACTTTGATAATATTGAGGTATGTGCCCTCTATCCCTACACTTTGAAGAGTTTTGATCAGGAAGGGATGCTGTACTTTGTCAAATGCTTTTTCAGCATCTATTGAGAGTATCATATGGTTCTTGTTCTTTCTTTTATTAATGTGTTGTATCACATTGATTGATTTGTGGATGTTGAACCAAACTTGCAGCCCTGGAATAAATGCCACTTGGTTGTCGTGAATAATCCTTTTAATGTACTGCTGAATCCTATTGGCTAGTATTTTGGTGAGAATTTTTGCATCTGTGTTCATCAAGGATATTGGTCTGTAGTTCTCTTTTTTGGTGGGATCCTTGTCTGGTTTTGGGATCAAGGTGATGCTGGCCTCATAAAATGAGTTTGGAAGTTTTCCTTCCATTTCTATTTTTTGGAAGTTTCAGGAGAATAAGAATTAGTTCTTCTTTAAATGTTTGGTAGAATTCCCCTGGGAAGCCGTCTGGCCCTGGGCTTTTGTTTGTTTGGAGATTTTTGATGACTGTTTCAATCTCCTTACTGGTTATGGGTCTGTTCGGGTTTTCTATTTCTTCCTGGTTCAGTTGTGGTAGTTTATATGTCTCTAGGAATGCATCCATTTCTTCCAGATTGTCAAATTTGTTAACGTAGAGTTGCTCATAGTATGTTCTTATAATTGTCTGTATTTCTTTGGTGTTAGTTGTGATCTCTCCTCTTTCATTCATGATTTTATTGATTTGGGTCCTTTCTCTTTTCTTTTTGATAAGTCTGGCCAGGGGTTTATCAATCTTATTAATTCTTTCAAAGAACCAGCTCCTAGTTTCGTTGATTTGTTCTATTGTTTTTTTGGTTTCTATTCCATTGATTTCTGCTCTGATCTTTATGATTTCTCTTCTCCTGCTGGGTTTACGGTTTCTTTCTTGTTCTTTCTCCAGCTCCTTTAGGTGTAGGGTTAGGTTGTGTACTTGAGACCTTTCTTGTTTCTTGAGAAAGGCTTGTACCGCTATATATTTTCTTCTCAGGACTGTCTTTGTTGCGTCCCACAGATTATGCACCGTTGTGTTTTCATTATCATTTGTTTCCATGAATTTTTTCAATTCTTCTTTGATTTCCTGGTTGCCATTCATTCTTTAGAAGGATGCTGTTTAGTCTCCATGTATTTGGGTTCTTTCCAAATTTCCTCTTGTGATTGAGTTCTAGCTTCAGAGCATTGTGGTCTGAAAATATGTAGGGTATGATCCTAATCTTTTGATACCCGTTGAGACCTGATTTGTGACCCAGGATGTGATCTATTCTGGAGAAGGTTCCATGTGCACTAGAGAAGAATGTGTATTCTGTTGCTTTGGGATGAAATGTTCTGAATATATCTGTGATGTCCATCTGGTCCAGTGTGTCATTTAAGGCCTTTATTTCCTTGTTGATCTTTAGCTTGGATGATCTGTCCATTTCAGTGAGGGGAGTGTTAAAGTCCCCTACTATTATTGTGTTATTATTGATGTGTTTCTTTGATTTTGTTATTAATTCGTTGATATAGTTGGCTGCTCCCACGTTAGGGGCATAGATATTTAAAATTGTTAGATCTTCTTGCTGTACAGACCCTTTGAATATGATATAGTGTCCTTCCTCATCTCTTATTATAGTTTTTGGCTTAAAATCTAATTGATCTGATATAAGGATTGCCACCTCAGCTTTCTTCTGATGCCCATTAGCATGGTAAATTGTTTTCCACCCCCTCACTTTAAATCTGGAGGTATCTTCACATCTAAAATGAGTTTCTTGTAGGCAACATAATGATGGGTTTTGTTTTTTTATCCATTCTGATACCCTGTGTCTTTTGATTGGGTCATTTAGCCCATTGACATTCAGGGTAACTATTGAGAGATATGAATTTAGTGCCATTATATTGCCTGTAAGGTGACTGCTACTGTATATTGTCTCTGTACCTTTCTGATCTACTACTTTTAGGCTCTCTCTTTGCTTAGAGGACCCCTTTCGATATTTCCTGTAGAGCTGGTTTGGTGTTTGCAAATTCTTTCAGTTTTTGTTTGTCCTGGAAGCTTTTTTTTTTTTTTAATTAATTTATTTTTTTCAGCGTAACAGTATTCATTGTTTTTGCACAACACCCAGTGCTCCATGCAATATGTGCCCTCCCTATTACCCACCACCTGGTTCCCCCAACCTCCCACCCCCGCCCTTTCAAAACCCTCACGTTGTTTTTCAAAGTGTCCTGGAAGCTTTTTATCTCTCCTTCTATTTTCAATGATAGCCTAGCTGGATAGAGTATTCTTGGCTGCATGTTTTTCTTGTTTAGTGCTCTGAATATATCATGCCAGCTCTTTCTAGCCTGCCAGGTCTCTGTGGATAAGTCTGCTGCCAATCTAATATTTTTACCATTGTATGTTACAGACTTCTATTCCCGGGCTGCTTTCAGGATTTTCTCCTTGTCACTAAGACTTGTAAATTTTACTATTAGGTGACGGGGTGTGGACCTATTCTTGTTGATTTTGAGTGGGGTTCTCTGCACCTCCTGGATTTTGATGCTTGTTCCCTTTGCCATATTAGGGAAATTCTCTCCAATATACCTTCTGCTCCCTCTCTCTTTCTTCTTCTTCTGGAATCCCAATTATTCTAATGTTGTTTCGTCTTATGGTGTCACTTATCTCTCAAATTCTCCCCTCATGGTCTAGTAGCTATTTGTCCCTCTTTTGCTCAGCTTCTTTATTCTCTGTCATTTGGTCTTCTATATCACGAATTCTTTCTTCTGCCTCATTTATCCTAGCAGTGAGAGCCTCCATTTTTGATTGCACCTCATCAATAGCTTTTTTGATTTCAACTTGGTTAGATTTTAGTTCTTTAATTTCTCCAGAAAGGGCTTTTATATCTCCAGAGAGGGTTTCTCTAATATCTTCCATGCCTTTTTCGAGCCCGGCTAGAACCTTCAGAATCATCATTCTGAACTCTAGATCTGACAGATTACCAATGTCTGTATTGATTAGGTCCCTAGCGGTCAGTACTGCCTCTTGTTCTTTTTTTTGTGGTGAATTTTTCCGCCTTGTCATTTTGTCCAAGTAAGAGTATATGAAGGAGAAAGTAAAAACTAAAAGGGTGGCAAAGATCCCAGAAAAATGCGCTTTAACCAAATCAGAAGAGACCCCAAATCATGGGGGGGAGAAAGGGGATAAAAAGAGGTTCAGAGAAAAAAAAAAAGAAAAAAATTAAAAAAACAAAGAAAAAATATAAAAAAGAAAGAAAAAAATATATATATTAGATAAACTAGTTAAAAAGCACTAAAAAAGAAAAGGGTAAAAGTTTAAAAAAATTCAGCAGAAGTAGAAAAAATGAAAAAAATTAAAAAAAAATTAAATTAACCGCAAGACTAAAGAATCATGCAGAGAAAGCCATGAGTTCCTTGCTTTGCTTTCTCCTCCTCTGGAATTCCGCTGCTGTCCTAGGTATTGAACCTGCTTTCCTTGGTAGATGAACTTCGTCCTGGCTGGATTTTTTTGTTGATCTTCTGGGGAGGGGCCTGTTGTAGTGACTCTCAAGTGTCTTGGTCCGAGGTGGAATTGCACCGCCCTTACCGGGGGGCAGACTAAGTAATCCACTCGGGTTTGCTTTCACGAGCTTTTGTTCCCTGAACGCTTTCCATAGAGTTCCGGATTACGGGAGTGAAAATGGCGGCCTGCCAGTCCGGCCCGGAGGAGCCGAGAGCCCGGGCCCCCACTCCTCAGTGTGCCCACAGAGAACAGCGTCCAATCGCTCCTGTATTCCCAGCCTCCAGCTGCGCTCTGAGCTCACCCAGCCTGTGACCGGTTCAAGGTAACCCAGAGCTGAGAGCTCAGTCTTCGGCTCTGTCTCTGAAGCCGGCTTCCCTGTTCTAATACCTGCGAGCTCTGTGGCACTCTGACACCCCTGATCTTTCTGTGACCCTGCAGGACCTGGGGCCACGCTGACCCCACATGGGTTTCACCCTGGTTTAGCCTCTGGAGCAATGTCCCTCCGTGGAACAGACATTTAAAAGTCCTGATTTTGTGGTCCGTTGCTCCGCCTCTTGCCGGGAGCCGGCCCCTCCCCCCGCGGTCTATCTTCCCGTCGTTTTGGATTCACTTCTTCGCCAGTCCTTTCAGAAAGTGGTTCATTTTCTGTTGCTAGAATTGCTGTTCTTCTTCTCTTCGATCTCCCGTTGGATTTGTAGGTGTTTGCAATGTTTAGATAAGCTGCCTAGCTGATCTCCTGCTACCTGATGTTATCTCAGCCTGCTACTTCATTGCCATCTTGACTCCTCAGTCTATTATTACTACTTTATTTTTAAATTTATTATTAGTGAAAGACCAAATAGGTTGAAGACTTGGGTTATACCATTGACTCATTATGAAAACAAAACCATTTCTAAGGGTAGCAAATGAATCCATGCCCAAAGATACAGAAATACCATCTAGGAGTTAGCCTTGTGTACAACACAGCATACATCAAATTGCTAAAGCCCAATATGGATCCTACTGTAAATATGTCCAGTATAGATCCTCACATTCGTAACATTTTTTCATTGGAATAAGCATTAATTTTCTACTTCAAAAATTATAAATTTATTGTGGTATCCGTATAATTCTCTATTTTGACCAATAGGTGAGATATATCAGTGAAAATATTTTAGTAGCTACATTTCTATTGCAGAAAGATTTTTGACTTGATTTCGTATATATTCCTCAGTGTTATTTTTATCTCCAAAGATGAGAGATACAATTTTTATATATATATATACGTGCCTAAAATCTAGTGTTTTTTAAACTATTAATGTTTTCATAAATTAAAAATGGAATAAGCACATGAACTTCTCATATAAGTCTCATTCATTATATCATAGTTTACTTTGAATACAACAATCTCTTAGCATTTAGAAAGGCTATTCCCTAAGCTCAGAGTTCACTGTTTGCTTCCTAAACATTTTACATGTAAGGCATGGAGCTATCTTATATTTGTTATCATATGAATAAAGTCTTACTATAACATATGGGGTTTACGGATAAGTGGAAAGGATTGGGGCTGTGTGGGATTCAAATTCAGGTTTGACTGACTTTTGAGTTAGTGCTCTTATGTCTAATGCTATACTGCCTCCTTATGTGCTAAAAACATACTGTTTCTCACCATTATTAAATATATAATCCTTTTTTGAAAGGAAAGAATCTTAATGCAAAATCTTGTGAAAATATTCCTATGTTGAAAGTTAACATTTTAGTTTTGACATGTCTGAGCATATTAATACAATTTAAGTGACACAGAGACATGGAGAAAGATTTTCTTAGTATATTCTAATGTTTTTCTATTTCCAACTGTGGTTTAAACAATCAACATAGGAATATCAAGCAAAGGTTAACTATAACCTATGAAAGCTAGGTTTTCCTATGCAAAATCTTAAATACATGCAATGAAACCTTGTTAGACAACAAAGAGAAATAAAAGGTATCCAAATTGGCAAGGAAGAAGTCAAACTCTCTCTCTTCGCAGATGACATGATTCTTTATATGGAAATCCCCAAAGACTCCACCCCCAAACTACTAGAACTCATACAGCAATTCAGTAACGCGGCAGGATATAAAGTCAATGTACAGAAATCAATGGCTTTCTTATACACTAACAATGAAAATACAGAAAGGGAAATTAGAGATTCAATTCCATTTACTATAGCACCAAGAACCATAAGATACCTGGGAATAAACCTAACCAAAGAGGTAAAGGACCTGTACTCGAGGAACTACAGAACACTCATGAAAGAAATTGAAGAAGACACAAAAAGATGGAAGACTGTTCCATGCTCTTGGATTGGAAGAATAAACATTGTTAAAATGTGTATACTGCCTAGAGCAATCTATACTTTTAATGCCATTCCGATCAAAATTCCACCGGTATTTTTCAAAGAGCTAGAGCAAATAATCCTAAAATTTGTATGGAATCAGAAGAGACCCCGAATTGCTAAGGAAATGTTGAAAAACAAAAACAAAACTGGCGGCATCACGTTACCCAATTTCAAGCTTTACTACAAAGCTGTGATCACCAAGACAGCGTGGTACTGGCATAAAAACAGACACATAGACCAGTGGAACAGAGTGGAGAGCCCAGATATGGACCCTCAATTCTATGGTGAAATAATCTTCGACAAAACAGGAAAAAATATTCAATGGAAAAAAGACAGTCTCTTCAATAAATGGTGCTGGGAAAACTGGACAGCGATATGTAGAAGAATAAAACTCGACCATTCTCTTACACCGTACACAAAGATAAACTCGAAATGGATAAAAGACCTCAACGTGAGACAGGAATCTATCAGAATCCTAGAGGAGAACATAGGCAGTAACCTCTTCGATATCAGCCACAGCAACTTCTTTCAAGATATGTCTCCAAAGGTCAAGGAAACAAAAGCGAAAATGAACTTTTGGGACTTCATCAAGATCAAAAGCTTCTGCACAGCAAAGGAAACAGTCAACAAAACAAAAAGGCAACCCACGGAATGGGAGAAGATATTTGCAAATGACAGTACAGAGAAAAGGTTGATATCCAGGATCTATAAAGAACTTCTCAAACTCAACACACACAAAACAGATAATCATATCAAAAAATGGGCAGAAGATATGAACAGACACTTCTCCAACGAAGACATACAAATGGCTATCAGACACATGAAAAAATGTTCATCATCACTAGCCATCAGGGAGATTCAAATTAAAACTACATTGAGATACCACCTGACACCAGTTAGAATGGCCAAAATTAGCAAGACAGGAAACAATGTGTGTTGGAGAGGATTTGGAGAAAGGGGAACCCTCTTACACTGTTGGTGGGAATATAAGTTAGTGCAGCCACTTTGGAGAATAGTGTGGAGATTCCTGAAGAAATTAAGAATAGAGCTTCCCTATGACCCTGCAATTGCACTGCTGGGTATTTACCCCAAAGATACAGATGTAGTGAAAAGAAGGGCCATCTGTACCCCAATGTTTATTGCAGCAATGGCTACGGTCGCCAAACTGTGGAAAGAACCAAGATGCCCTTCAACGGATGAATGGATAAGGAAGATGTGGTACATATACACAATGGAGTATTATGCCTCCATCAGAAAGGATGAATACCCAACTTTTGTAGTAACATGGACGGGACTGGAAGAGATTATGCTGAGCGAAATAAGTCAAGCAGAGAGAGTCAAGTATCATATGGTCTCACTTATTTTTGGAGCATAACAAATAACATGGAGGACGTGGGGAGATGGAGAGGAGAGGGAGTTGAGGGAAACTGGAAGGGGAGATGAACCATGAGAGACTATGGACTCTGAAAAACAACCAGAGGGTTTTGAAGGGGCGGCGGGGTGGGAGGTTGAGGAACCAGGCAGTGGGTAATAGGGAGGGCATGTACTGCATGGAGCACTGGGTGTGATGTCAAAACAATGAACACTGTTATGCTGTAAATAAACAAATAAAAAAATAAAAAATAAAACACACACACACAAAAGAATATAATGCTTTCTCATATTTTTATAATTTTATAAAAATTATCATATAACAAAAAATTGTTAATTTAAGCATAATTACTCCTTTTAAAAAATGTCTAAAGAAATATGACTAATCTAAAAATTCAAAACATGTAAAAAATGTAACCTATTTATTTTTGATAATCGATTTACTTTTGAGCAATCTTTTTCAATCTACTCAATGGACCCAAAATACCACAGAACATGGGGCTTTTAAAATTTACTAAAAAACAGTGCTCTGTCACAAAAGCAGTAGAGATGATGGCTAGAAGAGTCTGGATATTTTTTGTCTACTTTGTTTTTTTTGCTCCTATCTCTAATAAGAGCATTCAAAGGATTTTTTCCATATGTGTTTATTGTGAATTTATTAAAAATGGTTACACTGAATTAGAATGGCAGAAGGAAATGTAGTGATAACTAATATCCATTTGAACTTGAAAGGATAAGATCATGATAAAAATTGAAAAGGATGTTGAAAATCTCTCAAGGATCGTCAAGAAGTAGAAATTCAAAGAGAGTAAGAAAATTAAAGAACAAAATCTGAGTATATTTCTAATTTGAATAAAAATATAGATTTACTAGATACTTTACAGTTTATGAGACACTTTGATATTTATACTTTTTCATAAATAACCTTAGCAACCTAATGCAGCTTTTATTCTTGTAAGTGATAAAATTGAAGCTTAGAAAAACTGATTTATACATAATCACACATTTGTGGGGCAGATCTTGTATATGAATTTAGTATGTTAGTTTTTTATATACCCCAATTGATACTTACACTAATATCTTAAGTCAGTCACTTATGTTTAGGAGAAAATATTTTAGGTCTCTAAAAATGTATTTCAGTAGCTCATTGTTTAAGGCCACTGATAAATATATGAGTCTAAGCTTATATTTTTCAATGTCTAAAAGGCTGTTGAATTAAGAGCTATGCATAAAAGATGGAGATCACTCTGGGAAACCATACATAGTCATCTATGTGAACTAGAAATTTATGTAAACTGGATTCTATGTAAACTGGAAATAAATGAACATAATGCCTTCAGTTATGTGCTGAATGGATGATTTGAAAAGTTCATATTCTGAAACATTACTGAAGAAGCTTTGAGAACAGTTTAAGTTCTTAGCAATGACATACAAACTGAGTTTGATATAAATTCAAATTCACAGAAAAGGTAAAAGAGTTAATTCACTAAAAATAGAGACTGAATTGCTAAAAACGTGGTAGCAGAGTAAACTTCCATTGGTATAGATTTTTATAGTTTGACTCCCCAGGTAGAATGTAGTATTTCTGATGGTAGGGCAATAGTTACTCACTTTTTTTTTTAAAATGATGTTAAAATCTATTTTAAAAAATATTGCATAATGTAAGAAAAATAGTCTTACCCATTTTCCGTGTCAAGTGATGGTATTATTCTCTTGATTTGAAGGAAATAATTCTATTCCCTTTCTTTCCTTTTATCTAAGAGGTAAGAAAAAAATCACTAAATTACTGGAAATTTGGTAGCTTTAACTTATTTAGGGTTTGGAAGGTTGTTTACCAAAACCTAGTTTTTAAGACTGGACAGAGAAGAGGATAACTAAGGTTTGAAACTGAAAAAAATCCCAGTTATATTGACTGGATTCAAGGTACAACTGGCATCAAGATACAAACTTTCTTGACTGGGCTAGGCAGGGCTCTGTTAACCTAATGTGATCTGCAGAGCAAATCTGACCATGATGCACTAGCACTGTGAGGGGGCGGGCAGTGAAACAAATTTATACTCCAAGATTTCATTTAGGTAGGAATGTCCCTTAGAAGATTGGTTGGTTAGTTTTATATTTCTTATTCCATGAATTATTTCTATTATTTCTCTCTTGAGGGTAGTTGATCACTTCATGTTGCTATATTAAAGCACTATTTTTTATGGAAATTATTTTCAAAGAAAGATTGTTTTTATTTGAGAATTCAACAGGAGGCAGTATGGCAAAGTGGAGATGAAATCTATGGGACAAATGAAGAATTTGGCCTTACCCTGGAGTAGGGGCAGTTTATTTTACTACAGCAAAGTATATGGGAAAAGATGCACATGTAAATATAAATGCACCTTCCTACATTGATGGTGGGAATGCAAGCTGGCATAGCCACTCTGGAAAATAGTATGGAGGTTCCTCAAAAAGTTGAAAACAGAGCTATCCTACGACCTAGCAATTGCACTACTGGGTATTTACCCTAAAGATACAAAGGCAATGTCTGAAGGGACATGTGCACTTGAATGTTTATAGCAGCAATGTCCACAATAGTCAAACTATGGAAAGAGCCTAGATGTCCATCAACTGATGAATGGATAGAGAAGATGTGGCATATATACACAATGGAATATTATGTAACCATCAAAACCCACAAAATCTTGCCATTTGCAACGACATATGGATGGAACTAGAGGGTATTAAGTTAAGCAAAATAAGTCAATCAGAGAAAGACAATTATCATATGATCCTACTGATTTGAGGAATCTGAGAGGCAGGGCAGTGGGTTGTGGGGGAAGGGAGGGAAAAAGGAAACAAGATGGAGCCAGGGAGGGAGACAAACTGTAAGAGACTTTTAATCCCAGGAAACAAACTGAGGGTTGCTGGAGGGGAGGAGGGTGGAAGGGATGGGGAGGTTGGGTGATGGACACTGGTGAGGGTATGTGCTATGGTGAGTGCTGAGAATTGTGTAAGACTGATGAATCACAGACCTGTACCACTGAAACAAATAATACATTATATGTTAATAAAAAAATATAAATGCAGTAGTCTTCTGATAGCTTCTCTCTTCTTGGTGAAAGAGGAACTGAAGCTACCAAATGGAAGTGATGGTGGGAGGAGATGTAAAAGATCTGAGGAAGGACAAGAGGGTTATGAAATAGATGCCAAGGAGAGTAGAATCTACAGACTGACTGCTTGGTGAGTATAAAGATCCTTGTTGGGATCATGAATTTAGAGTGAGACCACAAGCACGGCTGTGTGTTTTTGTCCAGCCACTTTAAGCTGAATGGGTGAAGGTACAGGGAGGACAGCAAACTGGCTGTAACCAGAGTTTATTCAGCACAAGGAAGAAGAGAAAGCATCAGGAGAGTTCAGGACAATTATCCCTGCTGACTGTTTGGAAAACTATACTCCCTTCTAAAAATATAACTACTACCTAATCCCTTTTTCTGCTTTATCTTTTCCTTTAGCACTTATTATCTACCATATTTTATATTTCTCTTGTTTACTGTCTCTATTACAATGAAAACTCCACGAGGCCAAGGATGTTTTTTCTGTCAAGTTCACTGTTATTGTCTTTTAAAAGGTATGATTCCTCACTGGAAAATGGCAAAGCAGCTTCACACTCCCCAAAGCAGTTTCACTACCTAACAATGCCCTATGGTTTAACAAAGAGAAATGACTGGTTGGTTTATTAGCTAGCAGCTATTTTGAAAGAACTGGGTGCTTTGGATATAATTTTGATCTTCTAAATTGGTAATATTAATTCCTTATTATAATAAAAGGGCCTTAATTAAGATGATGGTGGTTTCTCTAAAATTTTCTTGAAAAAAAATTTTTTTTAGATTTTATTTATTTATTTATTTGACAGAAAGAGAGAGAGAGAGAGAGAGCATGCGTGTGCACAAGCAGGGGGAAGGGCAGGCAAAGGGAGCAGCAGCAGGGAGCCCAATGTGGGGCTTGATCCCAGGACCCTAGGATCATGATTGAGTCGAACGAAGGCAGATGCTTAATGGACTGAGCCACCAGGCACTCTTCTCTAAAATTTCTTTAAGTAGAAGAGAGTAATAAAAAGTAGACAGTGATAAGAAATGCTACTGGGATACATGTAAGAGCCAGATGAGAATATCCCTGTGGCTACCTTCTTTTTAACTGGGGAAGGGATGGGAGAGTAAAACTAATTAACAACATGGATAAGAGGTATCTCTGGCATACAGTGTGGAAAATGGATTAGAGGGAAGACAAATTTAGGGTTCCAGAAATCAATCAGAAAGCTGTTGCAGGAATCCAGGTAAGAATTGAAGGTTGGCCTAACCTAAGGTACAGGTAGTGAGGATAAAGGCAAATGTCTTTGAAAAACATTAAGGAGGCAGGATTGGACAGACTCAGCAACTGACTGTGAGGGTACAGGAAAGGACAAGGAGAGAACCCAGTGCAATCTCCACTTGTCATTCTATGGACCATATCCACATTGTTTTCAAGATTCTGACTATTGGAAACCACAGGACTACTTTAACACCTGAATTTTAGCTAAAAACACTACCAGAAGTCTATGAAAAATAATTTCCAGTGTTCAAAAGAATTAAGTCATGGTGATGGGATGACAGGTAGCATACTGAGGTTTTTCTGTTTGTTTGTTTGTTTTTTTTTGACACTAGTCTCATTCTAGGAAACTCATTTGAATCATGGAGCTACCTACTCTGCTTCCTCATGAAGCTGACCTTGCATACCAGAATTCAGGCTGAAGGGATTCTTCTCTGGTCTTGTACAACTGGTGGGAAAAACGCCTCTAAAATGTTACATTTAGGGGCGCCTGGGTGGCTCAGTGGGTTAAAGCCTCTGCCTTCGGCTCAGGTCATGATCTCAGGGTCCTAGGTTCGAGCCCCACATAGGGCTCTCTGCTCAGCAGGGAGTCTGCTTCCTCCTCTCTCTGTCTGCCTGTCTCTCTGCCTACTTGGGATCTCTGCCAGTCAAATAAATAAATAAAATCTCCCAAAAAAAAGTTACATTTCAATAAGCAACTGAATCACCTATGGACTTTTTACAGAATACTTATCAAGTGCCCAATACTATGTATGGCCTTTATGTTTACATAAATTGTTATGCTTATATACACATATTCTTCAACAAATATTATGTGACAATAACTACTGATGTATTGGTGCCCATGAATATACATGCAGAGTTCACATAGATTTGTAATATATGACCAATGTGTACCTGAAAATTTAGAACAGGAGTTCAAACATGAGTTTAAACATGGATAAATAATCCTAGACACATTGTTTTGTGTAATAGTTTATCCTCTGAAAGTATGATCTTGATTATGAGCAATACTAGTTTTAAAAAACTTTTTTCACTCAATCCTGCTGCCTATGTCTTGGACTACATATTCCTTTAACATCAATAGTTTTCATAATAATTATTAGAATGGGTAGCATTTTCAAATGTTTATGAGATGAAAAAAAGTTTCACTATAAGGCAGTAGCATAATTATGGGAATTTATGTTTCTTAGTTTCTCGGATAATGGGGACACATTACACTTTATGATGTTTCACAAAGTTCAAATGCTTTCAAAAACTAAAATTATTCATAAAGGATCAAAATTGGAAGGAGAATTTGTCCTAGAAAAGAAACAATAATTGAAAAAAATCAACTAGCTTTCATTCATCCATTCAATAAATTATGTTCTGAGTATCTACTAGGGTTGGACACTCTTTTATGGTCTAGGGATATAGTGGGGAACACAAGAGATAAGTTACTTTATAGAGCTGATATTATTGTGAGGCAGAAAAGATAAAAAGTATAAAGAAATAAATATAAAATGCAATTACTGTTAATGATGAATACTATAAGGAGAAACAGAAGTGGGTAATGGGATGTTGTAATTTCTTAAGAGTAGGACCTTGTCTTACTCATTTTTGTGTTTTATAGGATCTAGCAGAATGCTTAGAAAAGAGTGGCCACTCAGATGTTTTTTACGCAAATTAAAGTGAGTTTTTAGGTATCTGCTTTTGTTTCTGGAAGTACCTGTATAAATTTGCAAACTGAAGTATTAGACACTTTAAATTGCAATTTTGAAGTTAGTTCTGAACTTAATGGAGTCAAGAGATCCCAAGATACAAATAATCTTGCTGAACACTTTTGAAGCTGTACAAAACCCCAAATCAGAGCATATTTGGATACTTTCAGGTAAGTTTACTAATATAATAAAATTTTATATTTAATATATTAATAATATAATAATTAGAATATAATTAAGTATACTAATTATATAAATATATATAAAATTTTAATGTGCTTATATTCTTGCAGAGTTTATATCATTTTAATAATCTACATGTAATTTTTAATACAAAGATAATATTAAACCAAACTGACTTACTCATTATTTTTTTTCCTCAAGAACTATGAAAAGTGTAAAGAGACCCACAAAGAAGGGGCACTGCCTTTTTCTTAAGCCTGATGCAAAATATCTGCCAAATGACAAAAGCTTTTTCAGAGTAGATTTACAGTTTCTAATCATCAAAGCATGCTGACTGAAGAAAAAGCTATTATGTTAGAAAATGGGATGTTAAATCTTTACAGGACATCCTCAGTATGGGAAGTCTCTCACTAAGGAAGAAGCACAGTTACGAATTGTGCTACATTTTTAAAGATTTTTTAAGTTCTCAGCTAACATGACAGGCACTTTTTCATCTCTCATTTCAACATTGTGGTATAAATAAATCAGAGTTAGGCACTTCTGTACTATTAAAATAATGTATCCTTATATCCTAGGCTTATGACTCCAAACTATTAGTTGCTTCAAGGTATAATATAGTTGTTTTTAAATGTTGCCTTTTTTTTTTTAAACAAATTTATAAATCACTGTATTTTTTATTTTTTTCTAATTCCTTTGCCATTAGAGATTAAAATATTAGGATGATTTTTAAAAAATTTAATTTTTTTCAGTGTTCCAAAATTCATTGTTCATGCACCTCACCCAGTGCTCCATGCAATATGTGCCCTCCTTAATACCCACCACTACGCTCACCCATCCCCCCCACCTCCTCCCCTCCAAAACCCTCAGTTTGTTTCTCAGAGTCCACAGTCTCTCATGGTTTGTCTCCCTCTCTGATTTCCCCCAACTCACTTCTTCTCTCCATCTCCCAATGTCCTCTGTGTTATTCCTTATGCTCTACAAGTGAAACTATATGATAACTGACTCTCTCTGCTTGACTTATTTCACTCAGCATAATCTCCTCCAGCCCCATCCATGTTGATGCAAAAGTTGGGTATTCATCCTTTCTGATGGAGGCATAATACTCCATTGTATATATGGACCATATCTTCCTTATCCATTCATCTGTTGAAGGGCATCTTGGTTCTTTCCACATTGGGGTACAGATGGCCCTTCTTTTCACTACATCTGTATCTTTGGGGCAAATAACCAGTAGTGCAATTGCAGCTACTACAAAGCTGTGATCACCAAGATAGCATGGCACTGGCACAAAAACAGATATGCCTGCAGAACAGAGTAGAGAACCCAGACATGGACCCTCCACTCAAATAATCTTTGACAAAGCAGGAAAAAATTTACGGTGGAAAAAAGACAGTCTCTTCAATAAATAGTGCTGAGAAAATTGGACAGCTATGTATAGAAGAATGAAACTCGACCATTCCCTTACACTATACACAAAGATAAACTCAAAATGGATAAAGACCTCAACGTGAGGCAGGAACCTATCACAATCCTAGAGGAGAACACAGGCAGTAACCTCTTTGAGATGCGCCACAGCAACTTCTTTCAAGTCATGTCCCCAAATGCATAGGAAAAAAAAAGTGAAAATGAACTTTTGGGACTTCATCAAGATCAAAAGTTTCTGCACAGCAAAGGAAACAGTCAACAAAACAAAGAGACAACCCACAGAATGGGAGAAGATATTTGCAAATGACACTACAAAGGGCTGATATCCAAGATCTATAAAGATCTCCTCAAACTCAACATACACAAAACAGATCATCACGTCAATAAATGGGACAGTAGACATGAACAGACACTTCTCCAATGAAAACATACAAATGGCTAACAGACACATGAAAAAATGTTGTCCTGACTCAGTTTTTGAGGCCCTAGCTAGAGGCCCATCAGTTTCCCTTCTTGTGCAGCCAATGAAATTCATACTCCCAACTATGTTGCCTATTGGGCTCTCATAATCGGGGCTACTATACAGTTGCCTTAACTGCCTCAGGGCCAGATATCAGACAACCCGAGTCCACTGAAATCATTCAAATTAGCCGTTCCTAAAACTACTTACCCTGCCCCATTCCTTCCATGGAAACTACAAAAGAGGGACCTGCCCACTGTTAACCCTACTTCCTTTGCCTTGAGACCAACGCTGGTGCTTTCCCTGAGTGGTCTTGTGTTTCCCCAGGAACAGTGAATGTAAGAAATTATAGAACTCTTTCCCATGTCTCTCTCTTGATCTATGTCTGGCCTCACTGTATCTCAAAGTAATACAGTTAAGACACAAAGGTATACAACATATTTTAGTTAAGAAATAATACTAATATCGGGGCGCCTGGGTGGCTCAGTGGGTTAAAGCCTCTGCTTTCAGCTCAGGTCATGATCTCAGGGTCCTGGGATCAAGCCCCACATCAGGCTCTCTGCGAGGCGGGGAGCCTGCTTCCTCCTCTCTCTCTGCCTGTCTCTGCCTACTTGTAATCTCTGTCGAATAAATAAATAAAATCTTTAAAAAAAGAAATAATACTAATATCAACTGTCAATATTTGTTAATTAGAAGTAATATGTTTCGTAAGTGCAACATTGGTTCTAATGACCCTGATGCTAATTCCCTGTAACAGTTCTAATTGATCTATTCTGTAGCTACAGTCCATTTCAACTTCCAGGATGCTGTAATTGACCAGAGACACACGTAAACAAAAATCATCTAAAGATTTTTACCAGGTCTTCACTAAGACACATCAATCATTGTGCTAAATGAGATGGATATTTTTGAAGACTATATGCTTGGATCCAGTAAAAGCACATGAAGCCATGCAGACTATCAATTCATGAAAAACTCTACAACACTTTAAAAGCATTAAAGAAATGAAAATATATCAAAAAAATCCCAAGACAATTATTGAATGGATGTTCATAATGAGAAAAATAAGCAGAACACAGGAACATCAAAGCTTCTTATGCCCTGGAAGGCACTTACAATACCCACATATTTAGGGTCTGGTTCTGTTACCACTCAGAGAAGGGGGTGTGGGACCACACCCAACATTCATCTGGGATCCCAAGGGGGTACTCCTTTAGGATAAAGGTGAACCATATCTTAATCTACATCCCTCCTTGCAAAGTCATATAGGACTATAGAGAAGCTACTTTGGTCATAAGCAAAACAGGAGAAGAAAAAAAAGAAACATTTCTGTGAAGTGGCCATAGACCAGCCATCTTACAGATTTACCTCAAAGAACAAATATGTACGGAAGGCCAGAAAGCCTTCCTTTCATCATGTGCTTAAAACCAGAAGTGCTCTATGGCACCCAGAAGTAGCAAAGGCAAAGCCTCTCTATGTAAACCCCATAACAAAAATTTTCCAGGGCAATTACTAGCAAGTAGCTAGAGAAACCAGACAACTTGCAAAGAACCAGCAGAAAAAACCTGTCTGGTACTGAATTTACCAGATGTAGACTTTCAAATGTTTACTATTTTAACAGAAAAGCAAGGCAAAATGGGAAATGTCAGCAAGAAACAGGAGGCTGTAAGAATGTAAAATGGCAGGTATGACAAAGTTAAATAGAACTTCTAGTAACAAAAAAACCTTAAGATAAAAACTCAATAGACACATACAGCAGAGTGAACACAAAAAGAGAACTTATAAAATATTAGATTTGAAGAAACTGTCAGAATACAGCACAGTGAAAAGAAAAAGATGGAAATAAAGAGAGACATAGGAATGTAATATAAAAGTCTAACATACCTTTGAGCAGAGTCCCAGAAGGATGGGAGAGAGGGAATTGCACAGGGGCAATATTTGTTTTGTTTTTAAAATCAAGCTTATTGTGGTATAATTATGGAAATAAAATGTAGCCATTTTGAGTATAGAGCTTAGTAAGGTTTGACAAATGTGTACACCCACTTATCTATAATCACAGTTAATATACAGAATATGTCCCTCACCCCAAAATATTCCCTTATGACCCCATGTAGTCATTCTCCCACCCCCAGCCCTAAGCATCCACCCTATTGTCACTAGATTAGAATTGTCTCTTTTAGGGTCTGTGAGCACTCCAATGGCTCTTCAAATCCATTCGTTAGAGACTGGGATTAAATGGCTTGCTTTCTTCTTGTTTAAAAAAAAAAAAAAAAGAATTGTCTTTTTTAGAATTTCATGTGTGATCATACAGTATGCACTCTTCTTTGGCTTTTGTCTCATCTCATTTTTGACAATCATCCATGTTCCACTTATCAGTGGTTTGTCCCTTTTATCACTGTGTGTTTATCCACACAATTCTTGATGGACATTTGGGTTGTTTCCCATTTTGGGCCATTATAAATAAAGCAGCTACAAATATTTGTACAGAAGTTTTTTTGTGTGAATCTGTTTTCATTTCTCTTGCATAAGTATCTATGAGTACAACTCCATGGTCATATAGTAAGTACACACTTAACTTTGCAGTAAACTGACAAACTGGTGTTATCATTATTGAACTGTAAGATTTGTTTTTAATAATCTGAAACAAGTTCTTTGTCAGTTATACTATTTACAAATCTTTTTCTCAGTCTTGTTTTCCTTTTCTTCAATGGTGATTTTTAAAGAGTATAGGTGTTAAAAACAAAAAATAAAAAAATACAATGTAGTCTATTAATTTTTTTAATGAATCGTTCTTGTTGTGTCCTATGTAAGAAATTTTTGCTTTCCACAGATTTTCTTCATGTTTCTTCTACAAATTTTGTCATTTCCCTTTTATGTTTAGGACTATGATTCATTTCAAGTTACTTTTGCATATTGTGTGATGTAATGGTATTGGTAGGTAGACTCTAAAATGGCCCCTAATTTCCCTACCTCCTGGTATTCAGAAACCCACACTCAAGGGGCAGAGAGGGAGTTATACTCAATGACTTGCTTCTAATCAATGGAAAAAGGTAAAAGTGATGGGATGTCACTTTAAAATTAGGTGTAAAAACAATGAATACTGTTATGCTGAAAAAAAAATATTAGGTTTAAAAAAGACCACAGCCTTTGTCTTGCTTTCCCCTCTCTCCTTACTTCCCTTTTTCTACCTCTTTCTCTCTCAGCTCTCACTCTGAGGGAGGCAATCTGCCACACTGTGAGTACACATATAAAGAGGCTCATGAGGCAAGGAACTGACATCTGCCAACAACAGTTAGCACCTGAGGCCTGCCACAGCTTTAGCATGAACTCAGGAGTGAATCCTCTCCTCTGAAGCCTTGAGATGATTGCAGTTTCATGACAAATCCTGAGTCAGAGGCATTCTGGTTCAGACATGCCTGGATTCCTGACCCACAGAAACTGTGAAAGAATAAATGTTCTAAGCCACTAAGTTCTGGGGTAATTTGTTATATAGTAATCAGTAATTAACAGAAAGGCTTTTCATCAAATATGGAAAACTTTGGGCCATTATTTCTTAAAAAACTAATTCCTACCTCTACCCTTCGTTATACCGCTTGATATTGTGTCTCTGGTCACTGAGACTCTCTGCTTATTTTTTTCATTTTTCCCCGGCTTTTGTCTGTCTTCAAGTTCTCTGATCTGTTCTTCTAAAGTGTGTAATTTGTTAATCACAGCCAGTAAATTAAAAACTTTCCAATATTATAATTTACATGTCCAAATTTCCATTTGGCTCCTTTTTGTATACTCCATTTCTTTTCTTATCATCTTCATGTGTTCCTTTAAATCACTGAGCATATTTATAATTGTTAAAGTTCTTGTCTATTAATTGTGCTACCTCTGTCGTTTCTGAGTGTGTTTCTATGCACTGTTTTTTTTTTCCTGGCGATGGGTAACATTTTTATTTACCTAGTAATAAAAGTTTTGGATTTGTTCTTGCAGGCAGTTAAATTACTTGAGAACGTGCTAGATTATTTTGAGGCTTGGTTTTTAAGTCTCGTCAAGGTGAATTTAGAATACCTTTCGTTCTGGGCTGGTTTAATTCTATTAATAAGGTGAAGTGACTCTGGAATCTTTACTGCAGGCACTATGTATTCAACAAGGATTCTCCACTCTGGCTGGGCAGAACTCTAATATTTCCCAGCCCTATGTGAGGTGTTGATGTTTTTCAGCTTACAACTCCCTTGACATTATTTGCCTGGCTTCTTCAAGTTTTACCCTATGAGTGAGAACACATTCAGAAGGACTATGCAGATTTCTGAAGCTCTTTCTCTGTGTAGTTCTATCTTCTCTGGTTCTCTGCCTTGAAATTTTCAGTTACTCAGGCATCAGACCTGGCAGTGGCTGAGATTACCTTCCCTGAACCATGGTCCTGAAAGGATCCTTAGGCAGAAATCCAAGATGATTCTACATTTTATCTTGTTTCTTGTCTCTCATGGATCAGAAAAAAACAATTGTTTCAAACATTTTGTCCAGTTTTCTAGTTGTTTCTGTTGGGAAGTTAGGTCTGGTACCAGTTTCTCCATCATAGCAGGAGGCAGGCATTCCCAGAGGCCATATCTGAAGGGTTGGTATCTAGCAATTTTCTGAACCAATACTAATCTACACTAACAAAAGGCACAAAATACAACAAATGAAATGAAACCCATACTTAGATATATCACAATGAAATCACACACACACAAAAAACATTTTAATAGCCACAGGAAAAGATTACTTTCAAAGGGGTGAAAAGTGAAGTGGACAGATGATTTCTATACAGAAACAACAGCAGTCAGAGATTAACAAAATGTTGTTTTTAATTTTCTGCAAGAAAATAGCTTCATCATGGAATTCTGTCAGCAAGCAAAATACTGTTCAAATATGGACATAAAATAAATATATTTTATAAGCATAAGTTGAGAATTCATCACCAGAATATCCTCATTAAAGCAACTTCCAAAAGATATAATTTAGATACAAGGTAAGTAGTCCTACCTGGAATGTTTGAGATATAAGAAGAAATGCAGAACAAATAAGGTGGTAAATATATGGGCTAATAAAAATGAACTCCAATTATATCAAACAATTAGTGGGGAGAAATAAAAATACTACAAAGCAGACTTTTAAAATGTGGCAACAATAATATAAAAGTTGGACAAAGGAAATAAATGGTTCTAATATATTCCAAAGTTCTTGTATTATCTGGCAGGAGGATAAATGCTTTGACTAACTTTAGGTTTTCCTATGGTAAATATATATGGCATAACTTCTAGGGTAACAACCTAAAGAAAACAGTTACTTAATTTCCAAAGCTTAGGGGGAGAAGTAGAATGATTTTAAAAAAAACCCCAAAACACCAAGTTGGTAAAAAAGATGAGAGAGGAAAGAAAAAGAAAGCAAAGATGACAAAAATAGAAAGTACTAAAATAAAATAAAGATAACAAATCTCAATATACTTTGGATTACACTGAATATAAATGAACTAAATGGTCTAAAACAGAACCATATACTGTTTCTAAGAGACAGATCTATGGAAAACAGAAGTAATTAACAAAAAGATAACTAAAATATCCCCACATGTTTAGAAATTTAAAAATGTACTTATAACACATGGATTGAAAGAAGAAATAATGAAAATTAGAAAATATTTTGAAGTAAATAAGAGTGAAAATACTAGATATATCAAAGCTCATATGGTAAGGCTATGCCCGAATCTGGGAAAAATCTATAACATTTAATAATCCATTCAAATTAAGAGAAAAGAAAAGGTGCAAATTTGTGAGCTATGCTTCTATTTTAAGAAGACAGAAAAGGAACAGCAACATGAAAGCAGAAAGAGAGAGATAATAAAGTACAGAAATAAAATACATAAAAAATATAAAATTAAGAGAAAGATTAGTTATTTATAGAATAATAAAACATAATACTCTGGTGGGAATGATAAAGACAAAACAGACTAGGTACAGATAATACTCGCATCAGTAATGCAAAAAGGGTTATCATTACAGATACTTCAGACGTCATATATTGTGGACACACTGCACCCAAAATACTTGAAAATTCAGAAGACATGGATACATTTATAGAAAGATGTAATTTCCAAAACTGTTTCAAAGAATAAAAGAAAATTTGATGATTCTATAACTGCTCAATGGAATTAACAATCAAAGATATTACCACAGAAATCCCAAAATCCCACCACTATTACTCCAGGCCAAGAGAATTTCATTGGAGAGACCTACCAAATATTCAAAGAATAAACATTTCTAAAATACAAAGTTTATGCAAAAACAGAAAGCACTGGTCTCCAATTTCTTGAGGCTGGCATAACTTTGATACTACAACTTAACAATGAAAGTTCAAGAATGGAAAGTTTCAGGTCAATCTCTCTAGTGAACACGGATGAGAAAATACTAAACAAAATACTAGCAAGCCAAATCCAGCAACACATAAGAATGTATTCCAACTGTATTGGTTTTATTATAGGAATGTAAACTGATACACTAGCAAAACAACTATCATATGATCTCCCTGATATGAGGACATGGAGAAGCAACATGGGGGGTTAGGGGGATAGGAGAAGAATAAATGAAACAAGATGGGATTGGGAGGGAGACAAACCATAAATGACTCTTAATCTTACAAAACAAACTGGGGTTTGCTGGGGGGAGGTGGGATTGGGAGAGGGGGAGGGGGCTATGGACATTGGGGAGGGGAGGCGAACCATAAGAGACTACGGACTCTGAAAAACAACCTGAGGGTTTTGAAGGGTCAGGGGTGGGAGGTTGGGGGAACAGGTGGTGGGTAATAGGGAGGGCACGTTTTGCATGGAGCACTGGGTGTTGTGCAAAAACAACGAATACTGTTACGCTGAAAAAAATAAATAAAATGGAAAAAAAATTTATCCCACTAACAGATTAAAAAGAAAAAATAAAATGGTTACCTCAAATAATACAGGACAAGCTTTTATAAAATGCAATATTTATGACAAAAACTAAGTAAAATGAGAAGGAAACATCCTAAATCTAACAGAAGTTATTTTCCAACACACAAAACATCATACAAAAGACAAAGATTGAAATCTTTCCTTCCGAAATTGAAAAAAAGGCCAAGAATCCTTGACTATCACTCTGATTCTGCACTGTACTGGCGATCTCATCAGTGTAATAGGTGACAAAGGGAAATAAAACAGATGATGACTGGAAATAAATAAAACTGTTATCTTCAGAGATGGTATAATTATATATAAACAAAGCCCAACACATGCATTAATGTCTTATAGAAAGCAAAATGTACAGGTATGAACCAAAGTTGTAATAAGACTGGCTTTTAGACTAAGTGTTTTTAAAAAAATGTATTAGTCTCTTAAGGTAAAAAAAAAAAAAAAGTAGAGTTATATTTTGTTTCCTATATAATGCAGGAGGCTAATGCATTTTGGAAAAAATTGTTTATGTTTTTGGACACAATGTATAAAGGCATAATTTTGTGATATCAACAACTGAAAG
Organism: Meles meles; assembly: GCF_922984935.1. Lineage (NCBI taxonomy): Eukaryota > Metazoa > Chordata > Mammalia > Carnivora > Mustelidae > Meles > Meles meles. The sequence continues at coordinate 83,409,079 of NC_060067.1, read as the reverse complement.
GACGGGGGCAGAGCTACACAGGATCAGATTTTTGGATGTTATGTGTAATCCCTATGGTAATCACAAAGAAAACAGCTATAAAATATACACAAAGAGAAATGAGAAAGGAACTCAAAGGTTTCATTAAAGAAAATCAACTAAACATAAAAAGACAGTAATAAACAAGAAATGAGAGACAAAAAAGCTGTGAAGTATACAGAAAACAAAAAGTAAGTCCCTCATCAGCTTTAAAAGAGGAGAGATTCTGGCACACACTACAACATCGATGAGCCTTGGGGATTTGGTGTTGGGTGAAGTAGGGCCATCACGGGGTGGGGGGGGGGGGACAAATACCATGTGGTTCCACCTATATGAGGTACTTAGAGTAGTCAAGGTCATGGAGACAGAGGTGAAGTGGTGGTTTCCAGGGACCAGGGGAGAAGGAAGAGGGCACTAGGAGAATTTAGTTTAATAGGTACAGAGTTTCCAATTTTTAAGATGAAAAGAAGTTCCAGAGAAGGATGGGTCATGATAGTAACATTACAAAGTGAATATACTTAATACCACTGAAATGTATACTTAGAAATGGCTAAGGTGGTAAATGTTTTATGTATATTTTACCACAATTAAAAGAAAAAGTGGAATCAATCCAAAGGCCCATCAATTAGTGAGTGGATAAACAAAATGTGGTATATATCCATTCCACTGACTCATCAATAAAAATATACTCAATACTGATCTATGATGCAATATGGATGAATCTCAAAAACATTATACTGAGGGAAAGAATCCAGATGCAAAAGAATACACAATGTGTGATTCCATGTATAGGAAATGTCCATAACAGGCAAATCTACAGGGTCAACAAGTAGATTACTGATTGCCAGAAAGAGGACGTTGGTACTGCCCGCAAAGAGGCATGGCAGATTTTGTGGTTTGATGGAAATGTGCTGAAATATGATTGAAGTGATGCTTGCACAACTCTGTAAAACTATCATAAATCAGTTAATTGTATGTTTAACAGAGTGAGCTATATAGTATGCAAATTATACCACAATAAAGCTGTTGAAAAATCCAAAAGAATCTACAGCTTTTTGTATTGAGCAAGGTTAGTGGTAAAAAAAAATCAGTATCAAAAAGCATTTCCATTTCTTTATACAAGCAAAGGTCAGAAAATAAAATCAGAGGTTTTATTTATAATATAAAAATATTGATGACTAAAAAATACCAATTAAATCTAATAAAGACATGTAAGACTTGTACAAAGAAATTAATAAACCTTACTGAGAGGTGTTAAAAAGATGTAAACAAATGGAAAGATTCATGTCCAAAAGACTAGAATCTTTAAATTTTCAAATTATTTTAACCTGATTTACATTTACTTAGAGAGCCAATGTAATCCCAAACAAAATCTCATCACATTTCTTTATGGAACTTAAGAACATAATTTTATGAATATTAATTTATATAAATATGGAAATGTCCATGGCTAACAACAGGTATTTTTGAAAAACCGATTAACAGGAGGGGCTCTATCAGATATCAAATCACTTTTCTAGTCTTGTGTTCTTTTCAAAAGTATCTTCTAAAGCTATAAAGAACACAGCAGTATGGCAATGATATAGGATAGACTGACAAACAAGTGAAACATAAGAAAGCTCAGAAACACACACACACATTTGGACACAAATTATGACAAAGGGGATACTACAAAGTAGTGAGGAAATGACAATTTTGTCACTAAAGGATACAGGGATTAATGGCTACACTTGGAAAAAACAGACTTCTACCTTACTCTGTACACAAAATCAATTCTGGATTAAATAAGAACTTAAATGTAGAAGGTAAAACTATAAAGCTTTTGGCAGTTAAGCTGAAAGAGAATATCTTTAGAGGTCAGGATAGAAAGAGAGTTCTTAAAATAAGACACACAAAGCAGTTATCATAAAACCAAAGAGACAAATATGACTCCATTAAAATTAAGAACTACCAAAAGAGAGGAGCTGGGGAGGAGAGAAATGATAAGCCACAGAATAGGAGAAGATATTTGCAACACTTGAAAAAAAGGTAAACAACTCAATAGAGAAATGGTTAAAAGGCCTGAAGAAAAACTTCACAAAATAAAAGTTCACAAGGCCAATAAACACATAAAAAGATGCTCAACTTTGTTAGAAATATGAGAGTTGCAAGTTAAAACTGCAATGAGAAACCAGTAGCCGTTAGAGTAGCACAATTTAACACATCGGGTTTAATTCACTGAGTGAAGATGAGGATTAGCAGTAATTCTCATATACTCTACTACCTGCAAGAATGTAAATAGCTACAATTATTTTGGGAAACACTGAGGCATTTTCTACTAAGGTTGAAAATATGCATACCTTATGACTCAGCAATTCCAGTTTTAGGAATATGCCAGAAGAAGGAATGTCTACGTGTATCAGGATAATAGAGAGTAATAAAAATGAATCCCATTATCCAGTGTACTGCTAACGGGCATTTGCATTTCTTTCTTTTCTTTTTTTTTTTTTTTTGGCATCCATAGTTAGGTTTTATTTTTTTAAATTTTTATTTTTTTAAATTTCTTTTCAGTGTTCCAGAATTCATTGTTTATGTACCATACCCAGTGCTCCATGTAATATGTGCCTTTCACAATACCTACCATCAGGCTCACCCAACCTCCCACCCCGCTCCCCTTCAAAACCCTCAGTTAGTTCCTCAGAGTCCACAGTCTCTCACGGTTCGTCTCCCCCTCCAATTTCCCCCAACTCCCTTCTCTCCATTTGCATTTCCATAAGCATTCTTGCAGCAGTTATAGGTACAATCTTAAAGCTATGGTTTATTTTTGCCTGATTCCTTTCTTTCTTTCCTTCCTTTCTTCCTTCCTCCCTCCTTTCCTTCCTGCCTAGTTCCACTTAAATGAGCCACAGTGAAAGCTTTAGGAGAAACAGATTAGTAATTCAGCAATGAAGTGGATAATGAAACACTTGAGCAGAGATCAAGTGAAAATCAACTCTGTGGAAACAGTATTCTATAACATAATTAAACAAGAACTCTCTTCTGCAGTATTTCTTTCTTAGATATCTGTAGTCATTATTTTTTAGTGTCAAGATTTATTGCATCTTATAAAAAGTAGATATATTTCATTATATAAACACTTACTATTATAGAATTTATAAACAAGGAATCATTAAAGATGTCATTTACTGTTAATTTTGGTTACCAATCCCTTTACGTTCCAGCAGATATGTTCCTCCAAAGTTGTTATTCATTGCTGAGCTTTGGATCTTTTCTTCTGCAATGTATTTCCCACCTTCGACTCTTACACCAGATCAATGTTTATTCCTAACATCTATTATGCTTGAAATACTGAAAACTATGTTTTAAGTAATCAAAGAAGCCTTTTGTTATCCTGAATTAGTTCACTGGGAAGAGCTTTACCTAAAGATGGATGACCTTCCGATCCAGTATCACCTAGTTAATATTATCAGTAGGTATTAAAGGAACTGAGTGATTATATGAAATAACCACAGCTACCCCTCACAGAATGGCTAAAATCAACAACACAAGAAACAGCAGGTATTGAAAAGGATGTGGAGAATAAAGAACACTCATGCATGGTTGGTGGGAAAGTAAACTAATGCAATCATTCTGGAAAACAATGTGGAGGTTCCTCAAGAAGTGAAAAATAGGACTTTTCTACACTTTACAATTTACAATTGCACTACTGGGTTTTTCCCCAATGAATACAAATACATTATTTTGAAGGGACACATGCACCCCTATCTTTACAGCAGCATTATTCGCAATAGCCAAGATATGGAAGCAGCCCAAGTGTTTATCAGTTGAAGAATGAATAAAGAAAATGTGGTATGTATGTGTACATAAACATATACACATATAATGGATTATTACGCAGCCATAAAAAAGAATGAAATCCTGCCACTTAACAATGACATGAATGGAGCTGGACAGTATAATGCTAAGTGAAATAAGTTAGTCACAGAAAGACAAATACCATATGATTCATTCATATGTGGAATTTAAGAAACAAATGAGCCAAGGGAAAAAAAAGAGACAAACCAAGAAACAGACTCTTATAGAGAACAAACTGATGGTTAAGAGAGGGGAGGAGAATGGGGCATTGGGCTATATAGCTGATGGAGATTAAGGAGTGCACTTGTGATGAGCACTGGGTACTGCATGGAATTGCTGAATCACTATATCGTACACCTGAAACCAATACAATGCTGTATGTTAGGGGGTGCTTGGGTGGCTCAGTGGGTTAAAGCCTCTGCCTTCGGCTTAGGTCATGATCCTGGGGTCCTGGGATGAAGCCCCGCATCGGGCTCTCTGCTCAGTAGGGAGCCTGCTTCCCCTCTCTCTCTCTCTGCCTGACTCTCTGCCGACTTGTGATCTCTTTCAAGTAAATAAAATCTTAAAAAAAAAAAAAATGAACAGGAATTAAAAACTTAAAAAAAAATAAAATGTTAATTGAGAGCTATGCAACAAAACAAAACAACACAGCTAACAAAGTTTCATGTTTTCAAATTTATTCTGCATATTCTCACTAAAAAAGTATTTCACTCAATTTCTTTTTATGATTATAGCCCATCTGGTTTAACGTCACCAGTGTGTTCCCATCTTCCCCTAAGGTGATTCAAGTCTACTCTTTTTTTTCATCTTCACTCTGTTCTGATCTTTTATGTATACCACATGTGGGGACAACTCTATTTTGTGTTCTGCCTCAATTTATGTTTTGGAGGAAAAATAATTTGTGAGAATCACTGATTTGTCTATAATCGAAAACAACTATACAAATTTTCCTTCCCAGAGCACTTACTTTACAGGTTATTTTAAAAGAATGAACCAGAGCGTTTAAGATGATTTCAGATGTAAAAATTCAATTTATAGGACATTTGTTGCATAAATTAAGGTGTTTATTGGTCAAAAATATTTTTTCTTATATATGAAAATAAAAATGTACAGAATCTAAGATCTATAAGACTTAAAGTCTAAGACATCTATAATTTTTGAAGATGTTCTTTGATCTTCCTGAATAAAATATCCTACCAAAAAATATGGATGATCTTACAACTCACAGACTCCTATGTAATAATGGGACAACTCCAGGGAATCATGTAAAAATTCCTTAATAATAAAGTGTGATTATTCCTGAAGTCACAAGTTTTAAAGGGCCTTAACAAGTTTTCTAGCCTGGATGAAAGCAATAGATAGGGTTGTGTTAAAACTATTTTGACAGACTCCAGGCAATTACATTCTATATTCTATGTGCTTTCTTTTGGCAAAATACTTTGCTTGATACTTCAGAGAATACAGACTAAAATAAAACACATTCACTATCAATAACCTCCTGGGAGTAATTAGCTCATATGTACAAGTTACATATACAATATTAAGCCAAGCCTAAGACATCTAAGAAAAGTATTTTAGATGTTTAGAGTAGGATAAAGATTACAAGAGTCAGAAATATTTCTTAGTAAAACATACGAATAGGTACTATAAATGAAATGTTTGTATGTGTATATGAGTATGTGTGCAGACATAGATATACCTATACCATAAATAGTCACCTGTCAGTTCAAGTCAGGTCTCGTTACCCGAACTGTAGCCACCTAACTTAGGAAAATTCTACTGTTAGAGTTTTTTCAAATCTAAAATTGCAGACAATGGATTATGGATCTTTATAAATTTTTTAAAGCTTTGAGTTTCCTCATGTGTAAAATGGAGAGTGTGATGGTTAATTTTATGTGTCAACTTGTCTGGGCCATGGTGCCCAGGTGTTTAATCAAGCACTACTCTGGATGTTTCTGTGAAAATGTTTTAGTTTTAGGTTTTTTAATTTTTTAAAAAACATTTTATTTATTTATTTTTCAGAGAGAGAGCACAAGCAGAGAGAGGAGTTGAGGGACAGGGAGAAGCAGGCTCCCCACTGAGCAGGGAGCCTGATGCGGGACTTGATCCCAGGACTCTGGGATCACGACCTAAGGTGAAGGCAGATACCTAACCGACTGAGCCACCCAGGCGTCCCTGTGAAATGTTTTAGATGAGATTTATATTTAAATCTTTGAGTAAAGCAGAATGCCTTCTATAATGTGGGTGGACCTCATATAATTAGTTAATGGCCTAACAGAACAAAAAGCTTACTTCTCCCAAGCAAGAGGGAATTCTGCAAGAGATGACCTTTGAACTTGAACAGTAACAATGGCTCTTCAGGTGTCCAGCCTGAATGTCTTTAGACTCAAATTCCAACTCCTTCCTGAATCTCTAGTTTGTCTGTTTTTTCCCTCAGAAACACTTTAAATTTGCTAAGCTCCACAAGCACATAAGCCAATTCCTTAAAATAACTGTTTTACACTTAAACACACATACATCCTATTAGTTCTGTTTCTCTGGAGAACCCTAATACAGGGAATATTAGAGCATTTACTTCATAAAGTTTTTGTGATCATTACATGAGTTTGTAAAATGTCAAATAGTATATATTCAACAAGTTATAGCTATCATAAATGTAATCTTTAGACTGATGATCATTTAAGTCTATTTTATATTACATGGTTTCCTATTTCCTTACGTAAACATTGTGAACTGCTCAGCATCACTAAGTTATGATAAATACATGATGGCAGCTTTGGACTACAACAACTTAGCTAAGCTGGAACTACATTTCCCAGCATTCCCTTCCCTGCCTGGTCCTGAGTTGGTGTTGACCATAAAAGAAATTTGTGTAACAGGTTCTGAAGGGTGACAGGGCACCTGTCACTGTGGCAATTCATGCACATTGTTGCTGATATGTTAGGTCACTATGTTGGTGTGCAGCACTACTTGGATCCACAGAAATTCTGTCTTCTACCTCTTGGCAGATGTCTTCTTTCAGCCTCTTGAGTCATGTGCAGAAGCACAGTAAATAGTACCAGCTTTTCCTGCAGGTCACCAATGGCAGTGGTTGGAAATGATGACAGATAAATGAAAACAGGTTTCCAGTTTGTCCTTAGAGTTGCTTTCATTCATATCCAGCTTTTTTTCATGACTTCTAGCTTAGCTGGCCCATAGTGACTTCAGGCTTAACAACAGATGCATTGCATTGACTTCTCTACCAGCTCCCACAACTGTGTCAGACCTAATTCCCAAAATAAATTCCATATTCTTTATCACTCAGAGTAGCTCTGTTTTCCTGAACAAACCCTGATACATATAGGAATTGGTTTCAATTCCAGAAGTAGTCCCAGAGTAATATAACCTCATAAATGAGTACTCTAAACTGGTTCTGGATTATCTGGAATTGGTTCTCTGCTTTGATTAATTTAAAGGTCACTGATAAAGGATACAGTGGTAATCCATGCTGTACAATGGCAAAATACTTAAATTATCACCTATATAATCAAGTGCCTATAAAGGATAAATTTTTGAGTGACCAAGTAGTTAAGGACATAAAACACTACTGAATGAAGAACATAATGGGATTTCTAGGTACACTGGAGAACTTTGAGGATCACAATTAAAGAGCTCAGAGTTTTAAATTCTGAGCTCAAAGTCCAGATTAGGAACCTGAAAGCTCTTATGACTACCTTAAAAGAAACCCTATCTCCTCCGGTTGCAAAGCTGAGATTTCTGATAATCAAATGCAAAATCTAACCCTGTATGTGACTAAGTTATAACACAAACTGAATTCCCAACCCTGCAGGGTCTCTCTTTCCCTGAAAATTGAGATGGGAATATGTGTTCAGACAGTCTCCAGTGAAGCTGGGTCTTGAATCTCTAAATTCTAGCATGTCTCCTTTGCCAGTAGAAGCAGTCCTTCCACACTATTTGGAAAGGTAAGTATCCTCTGCCTAAGGAGTTCGTAACAGTCTCCCCTGAAGGAGCTGCTTTACAAGGAAGAGATGATTCCCTTCAGGATTCACCTCGCCATCATTCATTCTTTCATTCCCTACTTCTATATCTACAGCCAGTCAAGTCTGATAGACTCTAGGGAATGACCTTCAAAACAAGACCCATGAGGAGGCAGAATACCCTAAAATTATTACACAATTCTGCCAATTGTATGTAGACAGAACCTGGGGAGTATGTGCGAGAATGGGTCCTAAGGGTGCCGTATTACAGAGGAAGAAATAACATTAGATTAGGCCAAATTTTTCAATGTGGGCTCACAAAGCAGATATTATGGATTCAGATTAGCTCAAGTGTCTTGATTTCTTTGGTTAGCTGAACATAATTTGGGCTCAAGGGTGACCTATACTGAATGATATTGAAATGTAAAAAAATCCTTGTTACGGTGTAAAGCAAGGTTTGTCAACTTTGGCACTTCTGATATCTTTAGCTGGAAAATCCTTTGTTGTGAGGGGCTGTTCTGTGCATTATAGGATGTTTAGCAGCATCCCTGGCATCTGTACACGAGATCCAGAATCATCCCTACATGTCTTTGGATATTTTCAAGACAAATGTTCCAGGGAGGGGAGAAGGACAAAGTAATCCCCATTTGAGAATCAGTAGTGTAGAGGAAGTTACTAAAGGCTGGGGGAGACTGGAAGACTGCAGCCAGTTTTTTTTTTTTTTTTTTTTTTTTAAATATAAAAGCAGCACATCCATCCTTCAACTCTGGCCCTCAGGAGGGTCCACAGGACATTTTCTCCACAGAGACCGAGTGAAATACAGTCATGAGAGTTGCTCCAGTACCCCTGCGGAGCTCTGTAGTGTTTCCTGAATTCAATGTTGATGATAGCACCCTTAAATCTCCAAAGAAAATGTGGTCATCATTACTAGAAGGGATAGCAGAGTTGAAATAGTTCCCAGGAGAGTTTGATCAGCAGAGAGAGATCTTTGGGATCTGCTAGTCTGATCACTGTGACCCTAGAACTGAAATAGATGGGTGATCTACTACTTGACTTGGAGAAGTAGAAAAGCAAACCTGACTTGAATCACTATAAGAAAGTGTTACAGCCCTATAACCATTTCTCAGACTTGAGTCAGGTCACAGACTCAAAGCCTCTCAATAAAGAAAGGGGTTGCAGGTTCCTTTAAAAGGAAACTGTTATACATCCACATACATAGCCTTCCCCTAAGAGATCTGTGAAGACCTAATTCCTAAAATTAGGTGACCAAGCAGTGGGGTGCAATGGGTGACCAAGCAGTGGGGAAGGAGGAATCTAGACACCTTCAGGATTACTGGACACTGTTGCTGAAAAAATTCCTAGAGACCCAAATAACACTGTGGTCCACCAACTAGGACAGGTTTATGCAGATCAGGTCATCAATGAACTCTTGGCTTAAGTCTCACAACTAGTGTGTCTATAATCCTATTCTGTGTTTATTTCCCTGGTTCTGGGATGCATAATCAGAACAGACACATTGAGCTACTAACTAGCAAAATCCCTATGTTGGTTCCCTAACCAATGAAGTAAGGGCTATTATAGTACTGAGTAAAAGAAAAGTACAAAAAAAGCTTGATTTTCTCCTTTATCTTTTTTCAGAAAGAGCCGGTTCTATAGGATCTTCTAAAGGTGACCAAAGGCTTTTTTTAATTTAGTATCATTCTGAAGTCATGGATTTTTAATATATTTGACATGTTTCAATTTACTGCAGATGTTCTTTTTGATGTTCAAATTGAAGAGACTGTCTTTTTTCCATTGTATATTTTTTCCTGTTTTGTCGAAGATTATTTCACCATAGAGTTGAGGGTCCATATCTGGGCTCTCCACTCTGTTCCACTGGTCAATGTGTCTGTTTTTATGCCAGTACTACGCTGTCCTGGTGATCACAGCTTTGTAGTAAAGCTTGAAATCGGGTAACGTGATGCCACCAGTTTTGTTTTTGTTTTTCAACATTTCCTTAGCAATTCGGGGTCTCTTCTGATTCCATACAAATTTTAGGATTATTTGCTCTAGGTCTTTGAAAAATACTGGTGGAATTTTGATCGGAATGGCATTAAAAGTATAGATTGCTCTAGGCAGTATAGACATTTTAACAATGTTTATTCTTCCAATCCAAGAGCATGGAACAGTCTTCCATCTTTTTGTGTCTTCTTCAATTTCTTTCATGAGTGTTCTGTAGTTCCTCGAGTACAGGTCCTTTACCTCTTTGGTTAGGTTTATTCCCAGGTATCTTATGGTTCTTGGCGCTATAGTAAATGGAATCGATTCTCTAATTTCCCTTTCTGTATTTTCATTGTTAGTGTATAAGAAAGCCATTGATTTCTGTACATTGACTTTGTATCCTGCCACGTTACTGAATTGCTGTATGAGTTCTAGTAATTTGGGGGTGGAGTCTTTGGGGTTTTCCATATAAAGAATCATGTCATCTGCGAAGAGAGAGAGTTTGACTTCTTCCTTGCCAATTTGGATAACTTTTATTTCTCTTTGTTGTCTGACTGCCGTTGCTAGAACTTCTAATACTATGTTGAACAAGAGTGGTGAGAGTGGGCATCCTTGTCGTGTTCCTGATCTCGACGGGACGGCTGCAAGCTTTTTCCCATTGAGGATGATATTTGCTGTGGGTCTTTCATAGATAGATTTTATGAAGTTCAGGAATGTTCCCTCTATCCCTATACTTTGAAGCGTTTTCATCAGGAACGGATGCTGGATTTTGTCAAATGCTTTTTCTGCATCAATTGAGAGGACCATGTGGTTCTTCTCTCTTCTCTTATTGATTTGTTCTATCACATTGATTGATTTGCGAATGTTGAACCAACCTTGCAACCCAGGGAGGAATCCCACCTGGTCATGGTGGATAATCATGTTCAAATTGTTCCCACTTCAGCCAGAGGGGGCTACTTAAGTTGGCTCCTGGGTCCTTCTGACATGTGCCAACTAATCTTGATACCTTCCTCCCCTTTTGTTACATCAAAGTGTTTTCTGGGCTCATATTGCACTTTCCTATCCTAGATCTGTAATCAATCATTTCTCTAGAGAGTCCGGGTGTCTTTTAGGATATCTCATTGCAACAGAATACTGGTCACTGCCTCTTAAGGTCCCTTAAGTGAACAGAGCCAGGAAATACATATTTTTACGAGTAAACACGTCATGAGTTCCCATGATAATATTCCCAATTTGAATGCAGAAATACAAGTTTTATTTGGGTCTCTTCCTTCTTATTATAAAAATCCTGGTTCTTAAAGGCATTTCTGTAATTATTCAATTCCTTTATCTTATAACTATAAGATTCAGAGTAATAATAACAACAATATTATTTATGATGATATAACTACTAAAAACAGTTTATGGTTTTTTACATTTGCTTTTATCCTTAGGATATCCATTGTATATCCTCAGTAGGGATATACAGTTTAATCACTGTGTTTAATGTCACCTGAAATAATTTATCTGTGTAGTTAAGCCATCAACTTTCTACACAATTAAGTTCATTTGTTTAATTTTACTTTTGATTTTTAGATTTTAAAAAAATTTTTGTTTAAACGATAACTATATGAACATTTATATAGTGTCAAACTCAAGCCTATATATCTATAAGATGAGGTTCATTCAAAGAAGTCTAGCTTTACTCTTTTCTCTCTCCTCATAGATAACCATTTTAATTACTGTTTTGGACACTTATTTTTAAGAAGAGAATGTACACATATGTGTATGAATGTAGTGTATGTATAGCATGCTTGTATATACATGTACACACACACACCCGTAAACTTTACCCTCTTAAAGGGCAGAATACTATACGTACTATACAGAATTTTTTTTTCGCTTAATATACTTAGGATGGTGCTCCATGTGCTAGGATTTTTATCTGGACTACACTGAATCTACAGATGGCTGGACGGGGGAGGTTGTTAACAAATTTACAACATTGAGTATTCTGATCAATTAACCTGATCTCTATTTACTTACGCCTTCTTCAATCTTCCTGATATCATAGTTCCCATGTAGAAGTCTCACACATTGTTAGATTTATTTCCGAGCATCTGATGTTTTTTGATGCGTTGTAAATTTTACTGAAGTTTTGTTTTGAAATATTTGTTGCAGATATGTAGAAATACAATTGATTTTTGTATATTTACCTATTATCTATTAATTTTGGACTTACTATATATAGTCATGTTTTATATATACTATATATACAGTCTATATATACTATAGATATACAGTTTATATATACTATATATACAGTCATCTGTGTCCGTTTTCCTCCTTCCTTTCTAGTTTTCATACCTTTTCTTTCATTTTCTTGCCACAGTGCACTGATAAGGACTTCTGATACAAATATTAATAGAAGTGGTAATAATGAACTTTTTTATCTTCCTAATCTTCAAAGGAAAATTACTAACATTTTTTGGCCATTAAAAATAATGTTTGCTTTAGAATAGATAACTTTATAAAATTAAAGAAATTCTATTCCTCATTTGCTAGAGTTATTTTGAAATATAAATGGATATCAAATTTTATCAAATGATTCTTCTGTATCTATTGAGAAGACCTTATGATTTTTCTTTTAAAAATTAATGTGATAAATTATATTATTTTCTAATGTTTTAATAATTTTGTATTCCTGGGATAAGGCAAAATTGGTAATAATTGTTAGTTCTTTAATGCTCTTAGTAGATGGGTTTTATAATCCATCTAACTTTTTTAGTTGTGGTGGAGGTTCAAATTGCTTAGTTCAACATTAAACTGGAAGCAGAAATTCTCTACTTCTCTTAAATTCATTCTAAATACATTTTTATTGCACCATTCTACCAAGACTGCTCTTATCATAGTTCACAAAGACCATCAAAGGGTGCCAAACTAAAAGGTCCATTCTCTGTCTTCACTTTTCTCAACCAATTAGTAGCATTTTATAAAACAATGGTTAAAAGCATATTGTCTTTACTGGCCATTTTGTTAGCTATATGACTTTGAACTAGTTCCTTAACCTTCCTCAGCCTCAGTTTCTCTGTAAAAATAAACAATAATGTTATCCACTTTGTACGGTTGTTGTCAAGATTAAGTACGTGTAAGTTGTTTAGAACAGCAAACATGTTATGTGTGAATAAGTAAATATCACCTATTATTATTGCTTATACTCCTGAAAAAAAATTTTTTTAAACCATTCTATCTCGATTCTTATTTCTCTAGGTATTCTTTCTCAGTCTCTTTCAATGGAATTTTCATCTCTCCAGACTTGGAACTCAGAACTCAGACAGCTTAATTTACCTAGACTTCCTTTCTACATGTTCTCATCCCATGACTTAAAAAATTACGTGTACAGTACTGACTCCCACATTTATAGCTCCTGCTGCAATCTCTTCCCTGAACTCCAAACTTACAGACTCAGCTGACTAGTTGATATCCTGATTTAAATGTTTTCTAGGCAGCTCATATTTAACATGGCTCAAACTATTTTTTAATGATCTCCAAGCCTTTAAAACCTAATCCAAATTACATTTTATATATCAATTATACAGTACTTGCCTACCTTCTCCCTTTTACCTTTGCCCCTCTTAAGTCTATTCAAACTGTAATCAAACTGATTTGTTGAACATTTAAGCCTGATCATTTCACTTTGCTCAAAGCCTTCCAAAGCAGCCCCACTGCACTCAGCATAAAAGTTCAAATACTTTTCTGGGCAGGGGTCAGCAAATGTTTTTTTCAAGGGCCACAGAGCAAATACTTTAGGCTTTGCAAATCAATCAAATTCTGTTGCAACCACAAAACATTTTTATGCTATGCTTACATGCAAAGACGGTTAAGATTCTAAACTGCTGGGGCGCCTGGGTGGCTCAGTGGGTTAAAGCCTCTGCCTTCGGCTCAGACCATGATCCCAGGTTCCTGGGATCGAGCCCCACATCAGGCTCTCTGCTCAGCAGGGAGCCTGCTTCCTCCTCTCTCTCTCTCTCGGCCTGCCTCTCAGCCTACTTGTGATCTATATCTGTCAAATAAATAAATAAGATCTTAAAAAAAAAGATTCTAAACTGCTATTTCCAACAATTATTATATTTTGTGGAATATGTATAAAATTTACAAAAATATACAGTATGAGTTCTGGTTTATAATGCTTAATAATTTTCAAAACAGTTCAATAAATATTCACTTAATAAAAATACAAGATTTTTTAAAGAACATTATGGCAAGGACATTAAATGTTAATTTATTCTGTAAAATGTATCAAACAATAGGGACTTACTTTAAATTACCGATTCTAATTTCAGCACTTTCAGTAAGTTTCTTCGTTTCTTCTTTCCACCTATTGGCCGCCTTCTGTTGCGTCGCTAAGAGATGCCTCAGCTCAACAGTGGAATTTCGATTACTGTCTTCCAGCTCTCTCAGCTGAACTTCAAATCCATGTTCCCTTATTGAAAATTCATGTTCCATTGTACTGATCTAAAGAATAAAATGAACACAGTATCTTCTTTTTCTTTTCTGATATTGTAGGAGATATACCAATCAATGATAATACACAAAAGAAATCATTCATTGTGCTGTCTGTGGCACAGAAATGTTTGGATAAGAAATCTATATAAAAATTAAGTTTATAATATGTCTTCATCACAAATGAAGACTTATCCTATATTATGTATTTATTTGTAATTATATTTATTATGCATAAATTTATAATACAACATAAATTTAGTGAAACCAGAATTATGATGGACCATAATTTTTTTTGCAACACTTTCCTCAATACCTTAAAATGTCAGTAGGAAAAAAGTATACTATCTAATATAAACTGCTCTTATTATTTACTTTAACTTCTGTTATTAGAATCCATGGAAAATATTCATGTTGTCAGTAGCCGAGAGTTTTTTACTCAAGCCATTAAAAAAAGTTTACAGAGCTATGACCTCTCCACCCTCTTGGCACCTTAATGTATTCAACAACACAAAATCTCAAGTCACCTGATATTAATTTCAAACTGTCTTTCAAAGAGTTTTGTAAAGAAAATCATATACAAGAAGTCCTTTACCACTTTCGTTATGATATAAATAAATTTTTTTTTCAGGAAAAAAGACTATAATGATTATCAGAATCTCATATGGAAATATCTTCCATGATTTCTAGGTAATTTATGTCATTACAGTAAAAATACATTAATGCAGAATAAACATAAGTAGATGCTCTTTGGATACTCTAGAAGCTTTCTTGACTGGGGATCAGGGAAGCCCTAATGCTCTCTGGCATTCAATATATGTAATGAATTGCCTTCTCTTGCACGCATCTAGAATGAAACTACCTATTACCATCCTTGAGTCAGTCGAGAAAATAGTTACTAGAACAATTTCTTTGGTGTACTCTAGGGCCATCTTTATCTTACTATACTAAAGAAATACTACAAAGAATATCTTGAGGTATTTTAAAGTAGGGTGCCTTAAAAATCATCACAGCTGTTATAGATTCTAATAATTTGTTAAATATGTATATATTTAATATATATAAAAATATATAAACAGTGTATAAATATATAATTTTCAAGATCAAAAAAGATGAATCAGGGCCTCAACTTTCTCAACACTGAGGAAAACCCAACAACAGCAAAATCCATGGTTTATGGGGTAAACTGCAAACACGGTGTTCTTACTACTTCTGCTTAAATGCAATGTGTTTCCTAAATTGCTTAAATTTTCTTTCTCAAATAGTACACAAGTGGAAATTTAAGTTTGTCCATCTCAATGCAAAAATTATGTTTTTAAGGAGGGGCTTTGGTTAGAGGGACCATATCTCCATCACATCGTCAGCACCTGAAACAGGAAAGTTATGAAAAGACTTGTTGTAGACAGAATGAATAATGGCTTTTTGGTATCAAAATTTAGTCTTTAAACACACCCCAGATCCTTTAGTTGATAAAATTCCAATTATTAAAGTGGACAGGCTGGCAGTGATGTTGGAAGACTCTGGGCTATAACCGGGTCTCCTATAACAAAAATATGACTGATGATTAAATTCAGTATATTGGTAGAGGAATAAAGTACTTATAGTCTCCCTCCCTTTTTCTTTTGTGTTCTTCCCCTGCAGAGAATCACTCACACCGATTGGAGTGCTAAAACTATCCATTTCCTAATTTTATGAACTTATGAGGAGCATTTAGACACAAAGAAATGGAGAGCCCTGGCAGAAAGAACAGAGACGCAAGAAAAGGGGAAAGCTAGGGCTGAAAGGAATGCGGTGGCCTTAAGATCAAATGAAAGTTTCTTGAAAGAAGTTGCTGTGGCTGATATCGAAGAGGTTACTGCCTATGTTCTCCTCTAGGATTCTGATGGATTCCTGTCTCACGTTGAGGTCTTTTATCCATTTCAAGTTTATATTTGTGTACGGTGTAAGAGAATGGTCGAGTTTCATTCTTCTACATATCGCTGTCCAGTTTTCCCAGCACCATTTATTGAAGAGACTGTCTTTTTTCCATTGTATATTTTTTCCTGTTTTGTCGAAGATTATTTCACCATAGAGTTGAGGGTCCATATCTGGGCTCTCCACTCTGTTCCACTGGTCAATGCGTCTGTTTTTATGCCAGTACCACGCTGTCTTGGCGATCACAGCTTTGTAGTAAAGCTTGAAATCGGGTAACGTGATGCCACCAGTTTTGTTTTTGTTTTTCAACATTTCCTTAGCAATTCGGGGTCTCTTCTGATTCCATACAAATTTTAGGATTATTTGCTCTAGGTCTTTGAAAAATACTGGTGGAATTTTGATCGGAATGGCATTAAAAGTATAGATTGCTCTAGGCAGTATAGACATTTTAACAATGTTTATTCTTCCAATCCAAGAGCATGGAACAGTCTTCCATCTTTTTGTGTCTTCTTCAATTTCTTTCATGAGTGTTCTGTAGTTCCTCGAGTACAGGTCCTTTACCTCTTTGGTTAGGTTTATTCCCAGGTATCTTATGGTTCTTGGCGCTATAGTAAATGGAATCGATTCTCTAATTTCCCTTTCTGTATTTTCATTGTTAGTGTATAAGAAAGCCATTGATTTCTGTACATTGACTTTGTATCCTGCCACGTTACTGAATTGCTGTATGAGTTCTAGTAATTTGGGGGTGGAGTCTTTGGGGTTTTCCATATAAAGAATCATGTCATCTGCGAAGAGAGAGAGTTTGACTTCTTCCTTGCCAATTTGGATAACTTTTATTTCTCTTTGTTGTCTGACTGCCGTTGCTAGAACTTCTAATACTATGTTGAACAAGAGTGGTGAGAGTGGGCATCCTTGTCGTGTTCCTGATCTCGACGGGACGGCTGCAAGCTTTTTCCCATTGAGGATGATATTTGCTGTGGGTCTTTCATAGATAGATTTTATGAAGTTCAGGAATGTTCCCTCTATCCCTATACTTTGAAGCGTTTTCATCAGGAACGGATGCTGGATTTTGTCAAATGCTTTTTCTGCATCAATTGAGAGGACCATGTGGTTCTTCCCTCTTCTCTTATTGATTTGTTCTATCACATTGATTGATATGCGAATGTTGAACCAACCTTGTAACCCAGGGATGAATCCCACCTGGTCATGGTGGATAATCTTTTTTTTTTTTTTTTTTTTTTTTTTTTGTGGATAATCTTTTTAATGTGCTGCTGGATCCTGTTAGCTAGGATCTTGTTGAGAATCTTTGCATCCATATTCATCAGTGATATTGGTCTGAAATTATCCTTTTTGGTAGGGTCTTTGCCTGGTTTGGGGATCAGGGTAATGCGGGCTTCATAAAAAGAGTCTGGAAGTTTTCCTTCTGCTTCAATTTTTTGGAACAGCTTCAGGAGAATTGGTGTTGTTTCTTCTTTGAAAGTTTGGTAGAATTCCCCAGGGAATCCGTCAGGTCCTGGGCTCTTGTTTTTTGATCACTGCTTCAATCTCATTACTAGATATCAGTCTATTCAGGTTGTCAATTTATTCCTGGTTCAATTTTGGGAGTTTATAGTTTTCCAGGAATGCATCCATTTCATCTAGGTTGCTTAGCTTATTGGCATATAACTGTTGGTAATAATTTCTGATGATTGTTTCTATTTCCTTGGTGTTAGTTGTGATCTCTCCCTTTTCATTCATAATTTTATTAATTTGGGCTTTCTCTCTTTTCTTTTGGATTAGTGTGGCCAATGGTTTATCGATCTTATTGATTCTTTCAAAAAACCAGCTTCTAGTTTCATTGATACGTTCTACTGTATCTCTGGTTTCTACCTCATTGATCTCTGCTCTAATCTTGATATGTCTCCAAAGGCAAAGGAAACAAAAGCAAAAATGAACTTTTGGGATTTCATCAAGATCAAAAGCTTCTGCACAGCAAAGAAAACAGTCAACAAAACAAAGAGGCAACCCACGGAATGGGCGAAGGTATTTGCAAATGACAGTACAGACAAAAGGTTGATATCCAGGATCTATAAAGAACTCAAACTCAACACACACAAAACAGATAATCATATCAAAAATGGGCAGAAGATATGAACAGACACTTCTCCAATGAAGACATACAAATGGCTATCAGACACATGAAAAAATGTTCATCATCACTAGCCATCAGGGAGATTCAAATTAAAACTACATTGAGATACCACCTGACACCAGTTAGAATGGCCAAAATTAGCAAGACAGGAAACAACATGTGTTGGAGAGGATGTGGAGAAAGGGAAACCCTCTTACACTGTTGGTGGGAATGCATGTTGGTGCAGCCACTTTGGAGAACAGTGTGGAGATTCCTCAAGAAATTAAGAATAGAGCTCCCCTATGACCCTGCAATTGCACTGCTGGATATTTACCCCAAAGATACAGATGTAGTGAAAAGAAGAGCCATCTGTACCCCAATGTTTATTGCAGCAATGGGCACGGTCGCCAAACTGTGGAAAGAACCAAGATGCCCTTCAACGGATGAATGGATAAGGAAGATGTGGTACATATACACAATGGAGTATTATGCCTCCATCAGAAAGGATGAATACCCAACTTTTGTAGCAACATGGACGGGGCTGGAAGAGATTATGCCGAGCGAAATAAGTCAAGCAAAGAGAGTCAAGTATCATATGGTCTCACTTATTTGTGGAGCATAACAAAGAACACGGTGGACGTGAGGAGAGGGAGTTGAGGGAAACTGGAAGGGGAGATGAACCATGAGAGACTATGGACTCTGAAAAACAACCAGAGGGTTTGAAGGGGCGGGGGGGGTGGGAGGTTGAGGAACCAGGTGGTGGGTAATAGGGAGGGCACGTACTGCATGGAGCACTGGGTGTGGTGCAAAAACAATGAACACTGTTACGCTGAAAATAAACAAATAAAAAAAAATTAAATAAAATCTTCAAAAAAAAAAAGATCAAATGAAAGTTTCATATAATAAGTTGTAAGGTTCTCAGCCAACTGACCTGTCAATATCCAACTGTCTTGATCTGTTTGGCTCCTTTCAGTTTGTCTATGGAAGATTACACTCTTTTTCAAGAGGAAGAAAAGCAGTGAAGTGTAGTACTAGGTTCCTATGTCGGCAAAGAAGGAATCAGCTAAAAAGCAGCAGTTATCTGATAGTGATCCTCCTTTATAAAATAGAATTTATAGCTATCTAGTTAGGAGGTTCTGCCCCTTATTTACCAATAATTCTTTTTTTTTAAAATTTATTTATTTGAAAGAGAGAGTGAGTGAGAGAGAGCGAGAGAGCATGAAAAGGGCGAGGGTCAGAGGGAGAAGCAGACTCCCCGCTGACCAGGGAGCCCAATGCTCTGGGACTCCAGGACCATGACCTGAGCCTAAGGCTGTTGCCTAACCAGCTGAACCACCCAGGAGCCCCTATTTACCAATAATTCTTAAGCTAGATGCAGACTTGGCAAAAAGGCTGCAGTTTTGGTGGGATTCGTGGGATAGATAAGCTTTTGGTCATTCTTTTGTTCTCTAAAACATCAATTAATATCCTGAACTATTAAAGATAGACAAACAAAATGTAGTACCAGGTAGGGAAAAGTCACTGACTCCTCTCTTCCCCATTATAAAAACCAAAACCCCGAAGCAGATGTATATTGTAAAATAATGGAAAACTTAAAAATTAAAAATCTGTAATCTACAACTCAGAATAACTACCTCTCCTTCTACATCATTGTTTTCATTTATGAATTTTAGAATTTAGATTAGTGTATATAGAATTGCAATATATATATGTATATATATATATATCCAAGTGTTTTTCTTACTATTTTTAAACTTAGAACACAGCAATATAAAAATATTATAAATTATTTGGAAATAATTTTTAATGATGACTCAATAAAGTATTTTGCAGATGTACCATTTCATTGTTCCTTTATTTCTAGATAGGTTGTTTCTAAGTTGTTATTATGAATAATGTTGCAATTTTTAAAATTATGAAATATTCTAATTATTTTCTTATGAACAAATTTTAGACTCTGTACCATTTTAAACTCTCAACTGCACACTCACTCACACTGGTAACTATCCAGTTAATCAACAGTGTTAAACTTTTAAAAAGTTGTTTATTAGCAATTTGTTTCCTTAGTTTGTGAATTCTGTTCATGTCTCATACATGTTATTATAGGTTACAAATATTCACCTTTAATATTTTTCAAAGCTCCTTATATATAAATGGTTGTCTTCTGTCATATTTATTAAAATTATTTCTCCCAGTTATTTCTTTTCTAAACTTAAAAAGTGGTTCTAAATATTTAAAAACTTTATATACTTAAGTCTATTAATATATTCATTTGCAATTTCTTTTTGGTCTCGCTTGTTAGAAAAGTTCTTTTCCATCTATCAGTTATACATTTGCCTAAATTTCCTACTGTTTTATAGTGTAAATATAGTAGATTTTAGTTACTAATCCATATGAAATTTATAATATGAAACTTAAAATATAAGAGGAAGATGTAACATTTTTTCACCAAAGTACTCGGACTTATTTTATTATGGAAATGTTTTAGTATGAGAACTTTCAAGCATACACAAAATAGAATATTACAATGAATCCCTATATGGATATCACACAGCTTCCATAAGCATCAAACTCAAAACTGTTCTTGTTTTATCTACAATCCTACTGACCTTTCTTTGCCAAGATTTATCTTTTGCTTATAATGAACTATATAAGTCTTAGGGATACAGTTCAAGTTTTACACATTTACTGACATACCAGAGTCACCACCCTGATTAGATACTCCCGGAGGCTCTCTCATATGCCCTTCTAATCATTACTCACCCTTTGAAAACGTTAACTGATATTCTGATCTCATCCTCATAGGTAATTATGCCTATTTTTCACTTTCATATAATGAAATTAATGGACTATGAGCACTTTAATATCTGGCTTCTTTGTTCAACATTAGGTCTATGAGACTCATCCATTATTACTTATAGACATAGCTCATTCTTTTTTATTCCTGTACTATTTCATGATATGAGTACAACACCATTTATTTATGGAATCTCCTATGGATGGACCCTTGAGTTGTTTTCAATTTTTGACAGGATTAAAACTTCTATGAATATTCTTATATGAATGTTTTCACGAACATAAGCACTCATATCTGTGGGTATGAAGTCAGCATTATTTGGCACTGTATGTATGTATATCCAACTTAAAAGACACCATTAACTGGTGGTTATATCAAGTTACATACCCAAAGTATTATACAGAAGTTCCAGTTGCTTTTTATCTTTGTCATACTTGATGCTCTTAGTTTTTTTTTAAATTTTAGCCATTCTGGTAAGTATGCTGTGGTACCTCATTGTAATTTTAATTATATTTTATTGATAAATAATGCAGTTGAACATTTTTTCATATATTCTCTTTTGTGAAGTGCATATTTCATTTTTTTGCCCATTTTTGGAAATAAGGTACCTGTTTTTCCTTATTAATTGCTTTTTTATCATTATTAATTAGTAACAGCTTTTATATTCTAGATATAGTCCTTTTTTGTTTGTATTATATTATATATAAAATGTGCATCTATATATATTATTATAGTATAAATGTATGTGATACATGTATTATCTATATTTTATGTATTGCAAATACTTCCTATATTATAAATACTTTCTCTCACTTTCTTAATGGTATTTTTTTTTTTTTTGGACAATTTAGGTTGTGATTTTTAATAGGCAAAACTGGCAAACCAGACCCAGCATTGTACTTAATGGTGTCTTTTGATGACCCAATAATATTAATATAATGAAATCCAATTAATCTTTATGTTATGATTATTGCTTTTTGTGTTCACATTAAGAAATTCTTTCTTAACCAAGATCATGAAGATTTTTCTCTTTGAAACTCCACTGTTTTATATGTTGCATTTAGGTCTACAAGACAGCTCAAAATTAATTTAAATGTATGGCATGATACAGAGGTCAAGGTTTATTTTTAAAATATGGACCCAACTGATCTAGCATCATTTATTATAAAGATAATTCTTTCCATATTGAAGTACAGTGATGCTTTTGTTATATATGAGGTGATTATGAAAAATGTTTGTTCCTGGACTCTGTTTTGTTCCATTGATCAACCTAATTATTATTACATTGATAGCACACTGTCTTAATCACTGTAGCTTTATATCAAGTCTTAAAACCCCAGAGACTAAAGCATAAAGTAGAAACTTCTCTGTATGATATAAGGCTCTCTTTCAGAGTTCAAGCTTTTATAAATAACTACAGTGTTTGAAGCTTGCAGTAGGAGGCATTCAATAAATATGTGTTGATATGAATTTGGTTGGAATGTAACTTCTTATGAGTGTACAGCAACAAAAAACAAAGTGAAACATGAATATTGCCACCTCATATTCTTTCTATGAAACTGGAAGATATAGGTCTTTATCATAAAGAGTTAATGACAACTTTTATAAAAGTTGCATGGAATGGGGTAAAGCAACCAACATGTTGAAAGTGACATCTGTGCTTCAACTCCCTTAAACAGGTTATCTCATTCTGATTTTCAAAGCATGTTAAACATTAACATGAGGAAGGAGGATAGGAGAAAGAAAATAAAGGAGAATCTTTTTCTGAAGGAGACTTTGTCCCCTGCCTTCCCCCTTGCATGGAAATTTCAGACTATCTATGAGAGGTTTTCAGAGCATACTGATGTAGCACCCTCTATAAAGCTAGTTTTAGACTTCAATTTTTAAGAGGCTATTATAGAAGAAGAGAGGATGGCAGTCTATAAAGTTATCTAATCTATAGTTTTGCTAGCACTGCTTAAATTGCTCTGGCAAGAATATCAGTGTATTTCATGGTTGCGAAGAATTCTATGTGTCTGTGGATAGTGAAAGCAATCATTTTCAAGTACGCTTGCCAAATTCTACAATACGAAAAAGACTGGTTGATGCTCTGCATTATGATTTAGTGCCATCTGATGAAAAGGCCAAAAAAAAAGGACTTAAAAATGCTTTACTGGTCTCTCTAAATATTTTTTGTATTTTGACTTTCACAAGAACACACTTAACTTTAACTAGTCTTCAAAATACCTTTAATTTGGCTTTTTTTTGAGTCTCGAGAGCAATCTTTCTTAAATCTTCAGTTTCTTTCTGTAACTGTTCATTTTCTTGCTGAAGTTTCAGCCTTTGTTCACTGACAAATCCACAGTTCTCTCTCTCAGACTCCAATGCGTTTTGAAGTTTCTGAATCATTTCCTGGCAACGTGATATCTCTTCCGAGGAACTGATTTAAAGAACAAAAGGAATCTTTAAACAATGATCTGTAATGAAAGTCAAGAAGTTATGTTTTATAGTACAGACTTTCGTATTCTTTGCTCTGACCCATTTCTCTTCACTGTAGACTTAAACTATGTAGTTTCACAATGTTGTATTATCCCAGGCAAATATACAACCAATTTAGCAATCTCAACTAATAAACTGAACTGTTACCACTCACCTAGAAAATCTATGTGAAACTTCTTTTCAAATTTTTGCTAACTGTGAGAATCACTGTGTAACAAAGACTTCAAGGGGATAAACTGAAACTAATGGTAAGGAAGGTGAAGTAGGTAATGAACAAAATTCTTTTATCACTTAAATCAACTCCATAGGAAGACACATTAGCTGTCCATATTATTAAATTATAATAAGACCTATTTCATATTTTCCTATTATATGACTTAAAAATGTTTCTTAAAAAATAAACTTCCAATTCTATAAACCTCTTGTTCTATCAATTTAAACAGGTTATATTTCTTGAACTTTCTCAGCAGTGGATTACTGGGTGACACAAACTCCAAACATGTATATGGCTTCAATATATTGCTAATTTTTATTCCTATCTTTAAAAATTTCCATCTTTTCAATCCAGCTAATCAAATACTGTCAACATTACCTGGTCTAAAGTGTCAGAGGGAATATATAAGGTCTTATATTTCCATAATACTTTGGCTCTTTTTTCCTATTTCAACTTTGGCTGAAAAAGTTCCTAATGATAGATCTAGGCTATGATCATCAAAGGATGATAAAATCAGAAAGATGCTAACATCAGAAATAATCACATACTATGTACCTCCAAACTGAAGCCAAAAATAAATCATTTATGAAGAATTCTTACAAAAAATGTAAAATGGATCAGGCTAAGCCTCTTGATTTGATTACTAGTTTTTAGGAATTACATGGGACAGAGAAACAAGATAAATGGCATCACATATATGCATGCGGGCAGAGGAAAATAGAATACAAACGGCCTAGGTTTTCAACAAATTGTAAGAAAAAAATAGAGGATAGGGGGATAACTAGATCTATTTACTCTCCCCCTTCTACATCCGTTTATCTGTTGATGGACACTTAGGTTGTTTCCATATCTTGGCTACTGTAAATAATACCGCAACAAACATAGGAATGTAGATATCATTTTTGAGACAGTGATTTTGTTTCCTTTGGATATATACCCAGAAATGGATCATATGGTAGTTTTTAAAACTTTTTGAGGAAACTCTGCGTACTGTTTTCCATAGTGGCTATGCCAATTTACATTCCCACCAACAATATACAAGGGTTTCCTTTTCTCCATATCCTCACCAACACTAGTTATCTTCTTCTTTTTCTTTTTAACAGTTTATTATGATTTATGAGTGCCATGTAAAAAACATCAGTCCATTAAACCATGCAAAATAAGTATGCAAAAAGCCTGCCAAATAAAACATACTTCAAACATGGTTAAGTAGAGGGATTATCTGAAATTCTGGATTTTCCAATCACTTCATTATTATACTAATAACAGCCTAGTAATCCTTAACTTCAGTTGAAGTAAGCCTCCTAAATCTGGCTTCACTGCAGTTCCAATTTCTATGTTATCTTCTGTCATCTGCCTTCAAAGCTTTCCTTTATGGCCATATGAATGGAATCTTCAAGTTCCAGGTCTTTGTTATTTTTCTTGAGGAAAGCCTTCTCATTCACGTAGTTCTTTCTCATTGCTGAGGCCTTCCAGGCAAAGTGAGCTCCAGATGGATCTGACTGAAATAAATACAGTTGCCCCTCATTCCAACTACAAATAGTAAAGAAACTCCAAATGGATGACTACCACCTGAATGAGTACATTCTTGCATTACAGAAACTACTTCCTATACCAGCTGAGCTGCTAGAATGGGTTCTTGCTAAAGAAGGTAGTATCACTGAGCTAGTTTCTGAGCTCTGTGCACAAGCACTCTGTAATCTGGGCCCCTGCCACTATACACCAAGCCTACGTGCTCAGTAGGTGGTTCCACTTTGTGTACACCTTGCTCGTCATAAAGAATGGATTTGTTTCATCTTAGTTGCTAGTATCACACTATCTGCAGCTTTAATTCCCACTGGAGGGGCTCCTCCAGCTACAGCAGTAAAAACATATTCAATCTGGGTAAGTTTACATTTGCTAAATATAGTCAGCCAAAAGCTGTAACCCTGCTCTGCCATCTTTACCTGGAGTCTATCTTTTGTCTTTTTGATAACAGCCATTCCAATAGGTGTAAGGTAATACCTCAGTGTAATTTTGATTCACATTTCCCTAATGATCAGTGATGATGAGCACATTTTGTTAAATCTGTTAGCCATTTGTTGTTGTTGTTTTTAAAAGATTTTATTTATTTGACAGACAGAGATCACAAGTAGGCAGAGAGGCAGGCAGAGAAAGAGAGAGGAGGAAGCAGACTCCTTGCTGAGCGGAGAGCCTGATTCGGGGCTCCATCCCAGGACCCTGGGATCATGACCTGAGCCGAAGGCAGAGGCTTTAACCCACTGAGCCACCCAGACACCCCCGTTAGCCATTTGTATGTCTTCTGAGAAAGATCTCTTCAGGTCCTTTTCCTATTTCTAAAGCAATTTATCTGTTTTGCTATTGAATTGTTCAACTTCCTTATATACTTTGGATATTAACTCCTTATCAGATGTATTGTTTGCAAATATTTCTCCTATGCTGTAGGTGATCTTTTGATTCTCTTGATTTTCTTCTTTGTTACACAGAACTTCTTAGTTTGATATAATTCCACTTGTCTATTTTTGCTTTTGTTATTTGTACTTTTAGGGTCAGATTCGAAAATCACTGCCAAGACCAATGTCAAGAAACTTTCCCCATTTTCTTTTAGCAGTTTTACAGATTCAGGATTTACATTTCAGTTTTGAATCCATTTTGAGTTGATTTTTGTATATGGTGTGAGATAAGGGTTAAATTTCATTCTTTGCATGTGGACATCCAGTTTTCCCAACACCATTTATTGAAAAGACTATCCTTTCCCCATTGCCTGTTCTTGGCACTCCTGTCAAAGATCAGCTGACCATAAACGCATGCATTTATTACTGGGCTCTCTATTCTGTTCTCCTGATCTCTTTATCTACTTTTTACACATGTACTATACTGTTTTGATTACTAAAGACTTGTAAATATATTTTGAAATCAGGAATTGTGATGCATTCAGCTTGTTCATCCTAAGATTGCTTTGTCCATTCAACGTCTTCTGAGGTTCATTATGAATTTTTTAAAAAAGATTTATTTATTTGACAGAAAGAGAGACAGCCCAAGCAGGGGGAGTGGCAGGAGAGGGAGAAGCAGGCTTTCTGCTAAGCAGGGAGCCAAACACAGGGCTCCTTGATCCCAGGACCCCAGGATCATGACACCAGCCAAAGGCAGATTCTTAACTAAGACAGCTAGGTGCCCCCATTATGAATTTTAGGATTTTAATTTTTGTTAAAAATGCTATTGGAAAATTGATAGGAATTTTATCAAATATGAAGACTGCTTTGGATAGTATGGACATTTTAGCAATATTATTTCACCCAGTTCATGAAGATGGTATCTTTATATTTATATGTGACTTTCAATTTCTTTCACCAATGATTTTTAGTTTTCAGTGTAAAGTTTTTTTTCACTTCCTTGGTTAAATTTATTCTGAGTATTTTATTCATTTTGAGACTACTGTGAATGGGATTGTTCCTTTTTCTTCAAATAGTTTGTTGTGAGTGTATAGAGATGCAATTAATTTTGGTATGTTGATTTTGCCTCCTACAGCTTTAATGAATTTATCTATTAGATCTAATGACTTTTTTGGTGGTGTCTTCAGGGTTTGTTTTAATACATAGGATCATGTAGTCTGTAAACAGAGTCAATTTCACTTCTAATTTGGATGCATTTTCTTTCTTTTTCTTATAAGTGCTCTGACTAGCGCTTCCATTACTATACCGAATAGAAGTGGCAAGAGTGGACACCATGGTCTTGTTCCTGACCTTAAAGGAAAAGATTTTAGCTTTTCCCCATTCAGTATGACATTAGTTGTGGGCTTGTTATATATGGCCTTTCGTGTGTTGAAGTACATTTCTTCTCTAATTTGTTGAGAATTTTTTACCATGAATAGATGTTATATTTTGTGAAATGCTTTTTCTGTATCTATTGAGATGATCATGAGTTTTATCCTTCATTCTTTAATGTGGTATAGCCCATTTACTGATCTGCATATCTTGAACCATCCTTGCCTCCCAGGTATTAATTCCACTTGACAACTGTGTATGATCCTTTTAATGTGTTATTGAATTTTGTTTGCTAGTATGTTTTTTGGAGTATTTTTCCATCTGTGTTCATCATGGATATTAAGCCTGGAATTCTATTCTCTGATACTGTCTTTGTTCTGGTATCAGAGTAATACTGGCCTCATAAAATGAGTTTGGAAAAGTTCTCTCTTCAATTTTTTGGAAGAGTTTGAGAAGGCACTCTCATTTATGTCTCCTTTAAATGTTTAGTAGAATTCACCAGTGAGGCCATCTGGTTCTGGGCTTTTCCAAAACCCAAGGAGGTTTTTAATTACTGATTCAGTCTCCTTACTAGTTTTCAGATTCAGTCTTGGAAGGAATTTATGTGTTTCTAGGAATTTATCCATTTCTTCAAGTTTATCTAATTTGCTGGAATATAATTGTTCACAGTACTCTCTTGTGGTCCCTTGTATTTGTGCAGTATTAGTTGTAATGTCTCCCCTCTTTTACTTCTGATTTTGAGGTTTTTTTTCTTTGTCTAGTTAAAAGGCTGTCAATTTTATCTTTTTAAAAAATTAAGTCTCAGTTTTGTTGATCTTTCCTATTGTAAAAATTCTCCATTTCTACTCTTATCTCTGCTACTTCCTTCCTTTTGGGCTTAGTATTTTTTTTTTTTTTTCCTAGTTCTTGAAGTGTAAGTTTAGGTTATTTGAGAAATTTCTTAATATATATTTATTGTTACAAACTTTGCTATAAACTTCCCTCTGAGAAGTGATTTTGCTGCATCCCATACGTTTTGGTATATTATGCTTCCATTTTCATTTGTATCAGGATATTTTTTATTTCCTTTGATTTCTTTTTTGATCCATTGAGCATTCAAGAGTGTGTTAAGTTTTCAATTTCCCTCCCATTACTGATTTGTGGTTTCATACCATTGTGTTGGAAAAGATACCTGATATAATTTGAATCATCTTAAATTTTCTAAGACTTGTTTTGTGGCCTATCATCTGATCTAATGGTTTCTATTTCTTTGTTAAACTTCTCATTTTGTTTATGTATCATTTTTCTGATTTCATTTAGTCGAATGTCTTCTCTCATAGTCCATTGAGTTTCTTTAAGAAAACATTTAAAATTTTTGTCAAGTAGTTTGTGGAACTCCATTTCTTTTGGGTCAATGAGTAGAGCTCTATTAGTGTTAAACTTTGGTGTTAACATGTTTGCCAGATTCTTTTCTTGGTATCTGTATTTGAAGAAGCAGATTCCTCCTCCAGTCTTTACAGACTGATTTTGGAACACAGACTTTCTCCCACGAAGTCCTACAACTGATGGTGCTGCTTCTGGGATTGTGGTTGAGCAAGGCTGAAACCATGTCATGCAGCTATTGCCAGGTTCATAGTTGGCAAGCATGTACTCAGGAACATAGTCAAGTGTTGTGTCTCATGGGGGTTCCTAAAGGTGCTCCTGTCACATCACTGGGCTGGTCCATGGGTGGGTAGGACTGCTTCTGGACTGTGGTAGAGTGGGACTGAAGCTGGAGCACAAGACTGACTCAGGGATTGTAGTCAGGTCTGAGGTCAGTGGGTGGGTAACTAGAAGCATCTACTAGTGTGGCTTCTGCTGGATCTTTTGAGTGGATCCCTGGCCATGAAAGACTACCTCAAACTGTGGTAGAGCAGTGCTGGATCCATATCTTGTGTTTTTTGTTAAGTCTGCTGTCGGATGTGACTTCTGCTGGGGAACAATCAGTACTCCCGTCAGTTCACTGGGCTGGTTCCTGGGAGGGCAGTACTGCCTCCAGACCATAGGAGAGTGGAACTAGAGTTGGGTTGGAGGGACAAGAGTCAGCTCTGAGGTTGGCAGACCTGTTATCAGAAGTACCCACAGGAATGGCTTCTGCTGAGTCCCTTAGTAGAGGGGGCCAGGTGTAGGACTATGGGTAAGTAGGGCCAGAGCCAGGACCACAGAGAGATGGGGCTGCTTTGGTCCATAGATAGGATTACAGTGTGCACTGCCACTGCTGCACAAGCGTCCCTCTTTGGGCTTGTTGGAGCCCAAGGGCTCCAACAGTGTTTTTTAACCTCCTACCTAGATCCCAAAGCTCTCATAAAGGCACTTCTGTCCAGGGATGCCTTTTATATATTTTTCTGTGGAGGGACATGGGCCGAGTACCTCCAATGCATTCCACTGTATTGCTGACACTATTCCTCTTTATTTTTAAAATATCTATTAAACATATTCTGTAATAGATTGAGATTTCATGCAATTCAAATTAAGTTTTACTGTATTAAGTAACACTCTGGGGGAGGAAGGTAGAAAAATATTCAGAAGGGGTATGCCAGACTATAAATTTACCATTTTAATAGACAATGTAATAAATAAACATGATGGATTATTTTGGATATTCAATAACAAAAGAAATTTAAGTATAAACTGAGTATAAAACCAATTATAAGGAAGCTACTATAAAAGCTACATAGTTAGTATGAAAAACACCCAATCTTATGAGCATTCTATTTAACTGCCAGAAAGGAGAAATTTAAAATAAAATGGCATAATACTGTTAAATCTTTTCTTCCTGAGGAAATCAGTTTTCAGAAAGAAGATTAAAGCATCTGCCTTCGGCTCAAATCATAATGGTCCTGGGATCAAGCCCCACATAGGGCTCCTTGCTCAGCTGGGGGCCTGATTATCCCTCCCCCTCTGCCTGTTGCTCCCCGTTTGTGCTCGCTCTCTCTGTAAATAAATAAATACAATCTTAAAAAAATAAGCTTAAAAAATTCCATTTGGTGATGAAAAGTTTTTTTTCAACATATATGTAAGTTCTATTTAAAAAAAGTAAAGAATCTGTCAGAAAGTGTATGAATTCTGAAAATGTTAACAGAAAATCGAAAAGAATAACTTACTTTATTTCAAGTTGTTTTATTTTATTTTCTGCTGTCTTAAGTCTTAGTTGAAGATCATCTTTTGAACGCTCTGCAAGCAGGCATCTTTGGTGCATTTCTTCTAGTTTTCTGTAATCACTTTCATTTACTCTGCCTTCATGATAAATCTGCAAAAGATTATATTTATATTACCTTACACAGGACACAGTGTTTTGACTTTAGCACACTTGTCTGGGACAGTGGGAGAATTAGGGAACTGTGTCTTTTCTTTACCTGTTGTCTTTAGTCTTGTTTTATATTTCCTCAAATAAGCCTGTTCCTTTCTATGTCATGTGATTTTAAAACTTCATCACAGCCATGATGTACAGTAGGTAGAATCTAAATCTATCCCTCTTCCATAACAGACAGTAACTCAGAAGGAATCAACATCACAGGAGACTGGTGACCATAAGGGTGTCATATATATTTTGGGTATGACATATATATTTTTGCTGTGTGCTGCTTTGTAAGTGACTCTTTTACTACCTGATGTCATTATCTTTTTATGTCAGTAATACAGATACATCACATGCTTTTTATATTACGTAGTTCTTCTTTGAAAATTAAATTCTGACTCTCCCATTCAATATTTGTTAGCATGGGTAAGTTACTTAACTTCTACGAAAGTTGCTAATGCAGCACTTAAAACACAATATATGCTGCAACAAGTTTCATTTCCCTTTTTTCCCAAGGCATTTTAAAAGAGTGGGATATTTACTGATGATAAAAAAGCTATTTAAGTAAGAAATAAAATTTTAAACCATAGACTTTTCACATTTTTTCTCAAATATTGGGATAATATTTTCCTACTTAAGAAATGAAAATCTACACTTTTAAAAGGTTAAAATCAGAGTAATGTTATAATTTTCTGGTTATATATACTTGTTTTTATAGATAGCTTAAACCCAATAAAAGTTGGCATTAAATTTAAAAACAGAACGGAGACCATGTAAAATTACTATTGGGTTAAACAAGGATATAGCTACTTCATAAAACTTATACCTGTAAGTAAAAAGTACAAATACTGTGGCTATTCTTACAAAGAAATGTACTCAGGCAATATTAGCATTAAAGTGCTGACTGTGAATATATTTCAAATAAAAACACTCACTTACAATGTAGGGGTTGCTACTAAATAGTGTGATGAAAGTGGAGAGTAATAGTGAGCATTTGCAGCTGAGTTTTAGGTAGGTATTTTTTTCTGTTTTACCTTTTCTAGTTCTTCTTCCACGGCTTTTTTCTCCCTAATGGCTTGTTCAATTTGGCTTTGTTTTTCACCACACTCCTATAAATTCAATTCATATTATAAATAAATATGTTTGTAAAATCTTAAGAAAAAATGGATGAATAAAATGATTTGCTCATTACAAGAATACCACACTTACCCTATCAATACAGCAGGACCATATTGATTACTAAACAAAAACAAAAAACCTCTATCTTCAAAGAGCTACCTATCTCAGAAGTTCTAACTAAACATGCTAAATTGGTGACATAGGTTGAAGGATTCCAGAGAGAAAAAAAAATGAGAACCTTTTCTCATATTAGTTTTATTCATATACTCTTATCATGTACTTTTTTTAAAAGACTTTATTTATTTATTTGACAGAGAGAAATCACAACTAGGCAGAGAGGCAGGCAGAGAGAGAGGAGGAAGCAGGCTCCCTGCTGAGCAGAGAGCCCGATGCGGGACTGGATCCCAGGACCCTGAGACCATGACCCGAGCCGAAGGCAGCAGGTCAACCCACTGAGCCACCCAGACGCCCCTCTTATCATGTATTTTAAAAGGGAACACAGATCTGGACAGTGACAAAACACCCTGAGGACAACCTGTGGCCTTAAAAGGCACACAGGTATTTAAAGTCTAAAACTTTTTTGGGGGGGGCAAAAAACAGAGCCTGAGTGGCTTAGTTGGTAAGCGTCTGACTCTTGATCTTGGCTCAGGTCATGATCTCAGGGTTGTGACATCAAGTCCTGCATTGGGCTCTGTGCTCAGTGGGGAGTCTGATCAAGACTCTCTCTCTCCCTCTCTCCCTCTGTCCCTCCCGTCCTCAGCTTACACATTCTCTCAAAAAAAAAAAAAAAAAAAAAAAGAGCCAATGGACACAGTAAAAGTTTTATTAGCAGGATCATTGAAACATTTCTGCTCAAAAGGTTTTAATCAGTAAAACTGAGCAAGCAAGCATATCAATCAGTTGATAAAATTTAGTATTTTGCAAATGAGAGTAAAACTGAAAATAACCACTATAATGACTGGTTTCTCATAGCTATTTGTTTTTATCTATTTATTTTTGAGAATGGGTGTGATTATTTTCTACTAATTGTAAATTATGATTTGGACGAACATCCTTACTAGCAGTGGACTACTGATATTCAATTATCTTTAGTATAACTTTATTTTACAGAAGTACTGTATATCAGTGTTTTTAAATTTTAAAATGAGCTTCTAAATTGTGACCCCAAATGAATTCTGATTATAATGAATTAATGGGATGTTACTTAACCCTATGTTCTGAATCAGATGATTAATCTAAATTTATTGTCTTTCATTAGAGCAGAATTGTTAGTGTACAAGAAATGAAACTTTAGTGTTCTATATATGTTCATACAGTAAATTGCTAATCTATGGAAAGCGGTTTTATGGTGTAAAATTTGGGATTGCTCCTATGTTCATAACTCATCTTGTGTGACTGTTAACAGACTATTTTTAGAGCAGTTTTAGGTTAACAGCAAATTAAGAAGTTATAGATCTCTGCCATACTTCTTGCCCCCATATGTGCAGAGCCCTGCCCCATTTTCAACACCCCTCGCTGTAGTGGTACATTTACTGATACTGATGAACCTACACTGATACAACATTATCACTCAAAGCCCATAGTTTAGAGTTCACTCTTGGTGCTGTACATATGGGTTTGCACAAATTTATAATGACATTATCCACCATTATAGTATCATACAGAGATTACAAAACACTGTTGGAGCACCAGTGGCAATCACACATACAGAGTAGTTTCACTGTTCTAAAAATCCTCTGTGCTTCACCTATACTTATTCATCTCTCCCTCCTCCTAAATCCGATAAAGTCTTTTTACTATCTCCATACTTTTGCCTTTCTCAGAATGTCAGTTGGAGTCACAGTATGTAGGCTTTTCAGACTAGCTTTTTTTTTTTTAATATTTTTATTTATTTATTTGACAGAGAGAGAGGTCACAAGTAGGCAGAGAAGCAGGCAGAGAGAGAGGGAGAAACAGGCTCCCCCCTGAGCAGAGAGCCCGATGCGGGGCTCGATCCCAGGACCCCGAGATCATGACCTGAGCTGAAGGCAGAGGCCTAAACCACTGAGCCACCCAGGTGCCCCCAGACTAGCTTCTTTTACTTAATATATGCATTTTCGTTTCCTCCATGTCTTCTCATGGCTTGATAGTTCATTTCTTTTTAGTGCTGAATAATACTCCATTGCCTGGATGTACCAGTTTATTGGTCCATTTGTGTGGATATCTTGGTTGTGTCCAAGTTTTGGCAACTGTGAAGAAAGCTGCTATAAACACTCATGTTTAGGTTTTTGTGTGGATATAAGTTTTCAGCTCCTTTGGGTAAATACAGAAGAGTGCAATTGTTGGACCATATGGTAATATGGACCATATTCAGTTTTGTAAGAATCCATCACACTGCCTTCAAAAGTGGCTATACCATTTTGCACTCCCACCAGCAATGAATGAGAATTCCTGTTGCTCCACAGCTTTCCCAGAGTTTGGTGGTATCAGTATTCTGAATTTTGGCCATTGTAATAGGTGTATCAGGTACCTATGTGATGTAATGAGT
Organism: Meles meles; assembly: GCF_922984935.1. Taxonomy (NCBI): domain Eukaryota; kingdom Metazoa; phylum Chordata; class Mammalia; order Carnivora; family Mustelidae; genus Meles; species Meles meles. The sequence continues at coordinate 83,374,549 of NC_060067.1, read as the reverse complement.
AACAGCTCATTATTGTTTTAGTTTGCATTTCCCTGGTGAAATATGCTGTGTAGTATCTTTTCATATTCTTATATGCCATCTGTATATCTTCTCTGGTGGGGTGTCTGTTAAGATCTTTGGTCTACTTTTTTTTTTTATTATTATGTTCAGTTAGCCACTGTATAGTGCATCATCAGCTTTTGAGTAGTGTTCAATGATTCATTAGTTGCATATAACACCCAGTGCTCATCACACATGCCCACTTCTTAATTGAGTTGTTTTCTTATTATTGAATTTTAAGAATTTTTCGTATATTTTGGTTAATAGTTTTTTGTTTGTTTGTTTTGGTTAATAGTTTTTTATCTGCTATGCATTTTGCAAATATTTTCTACTAGTCTGTGGTTGGAATTTTCATTCTCTTGACAGTGTCTTTCACAGAGAAATTTTTCATTTTAATGAATTCCAACTTATCAATTGTTTCATGGGTCATGCCTTAGATGCTGTATCCAAAAATTCATCGCCAAACCCAAGATCATCTAGATTTTCTTCTATTTATCTTCTCGGAATTTTAAAGTTTTCTGTTTTACATTTAGGTCTTGACCCATTTTGAATTAATTTTGGTGGAGGGTGTAAGGTTTGTGTCCATATTCATTCTTATACATGTGACTGTCTAATTGTACTACCACCATTTGTTAAAAAGACACTCTTTGCACTATTATTGCCTTTGCATCTTTGTCAATGATTAGCTGACTGCATTTATGTGGGTCTATATTTTATTCCATTCTAGATTCTGTATTTTATTCCACTGATCCATTTGTCTCTTTTTTTCACCAACATCCTACTAGCTTGATTACTATAGCTATAAAGTAATTCTTGAAATATGGTAGTGCCAGTCTTTTGATTTTTTTTTCCTTCTCCTTCAATATTGTATTGGCTATTTTGGATCTTTTGTCCCTCCAGATAAGCTTTATTTATTTATTTAAAAACTATTATTATTTTTTGAATTTTTATTTAAATTCTCATTAGTAACATACGGTGCAATATTGGTTTTAGGAGTAGAATTCGGTGCTTCGTCATTTACATACAACACCTAGTGCTCAACATAACAAGCGCCTTCCTTAATACCCATCACCCATTTAGCCCATCCTTCACCCAACTCCTCCATTGGCCTTCAGTTTGTTCTCTATTTTTTCTTCTTTAAGAAATCTTAAAATCTTAAAAAGATTTTATTCATTTGAGAGGGGTGGGGGGAGAAAGAGAGAGACAGAGAGTGTGTGTGCATGTGTGCATTCATGGGGGAGGGGGAGGCAGAGGGAGAATCAGACTCCCTACTGAGTATGGAGCCAAGCAGGGAGCCTGACCTGGGACTCAATCTCAGGATCTTGGGATCATGACCTGAGCTGAAGGCAAACACTTAATGAACTAAGCCACCTACGTGCCCCATTCTCTATTGTTAAGAGTCTCTTATGGTTTGTTTTCCTCTCTCTCTCTCTTCCCTCCCCCCTTCCCATACATTCATTTCTTTCTTAAATTCCCCATATGAGTGAGATCACACGGTATTTGTCTTTATCTGACTTATTTTGCTTAGTATAATACACTCTAAATTTACCCACTTTGTTGCAAATGGCAAGATTTCATTCTTTTTGATGGCTGAGTAACATTCCTATATATTTACACACACACACACAAACCCCACCTCTTCTTTATCCATTCATCAGTCAATGGATACTTGTGCTCTTTCTGTAGTTTGGCTATTGTTGATAATGCTGCTATAAACACTGAGGTGTATGTACCCATTCAAATCTGTATTTTTCTATCATTTGGGTAAATACCTAGTACTGTAACTGCTCAATCATAATGTCGTTCTATTTTTAATGTTTTGAGGAACCTCCACACTGTTTTCCACAGAAGCTGTACCAGTTTGCATTTCCACCAACAATGCAAGAGAGTTCTCCTTTTTCTGTATCCTCCCCGACACATGCTTCTTGTGCTATTAATTTTAGCCATTCTGACAGGTGTGAGTTGGTATCTCATTGTGGTTTTGACTTGTATTTCCCTGATAATGAGTGATGTTGAGCATCTTTTCATGTGTCTGTTAGTCATCTGGATGTCTTCTTTGGAAAAGTATCTATTCATGTCTTCTGCCTCTTTCTTTACTGGATTGTTTTCTGGGTGTTGAGTTTGATAAGTTCCTTATAGATTTTGGATACTAACCCTTTCCTCCAGATAAACTTTAGAGTCAGTTTGTCACTATCCAGAAAAAACTTGCTAGGATATGACTGGGATTGCACTCAATCTATAGATCAGGCTGGGAAGAACTGACATTTTGACTTTGAGTCTTCCTATCCATGAACATGGGTTATCTCTTTATTTATTTACTTCTTCATTGATATCTTCCATCAGAGTTTTCCTCATATAGATTTTGCTAGATATATAACTAAGTAACTTTTTATGTACTAAGTTAATGGCACTGTTTTTTTTAATTAAAAATTTTTTCAGTGTTCCAAAATTGTTTATGCACCACACCTAGTGCTCCATGCAATACATGACCTCCACCCCCCACCAGGCTCACCCAAACCCCCACCCCACCCCTCCAAAACCCTCAGTTTGTTTCTCAGAGTCCACAGTCTCTCATGGTTTGTCTCCCCCTCCGATTTCCCTCAACTCACTTTTCCTCTCCATCTCCCAATGTCCTCTGTGTTATTCCTTTTGCTCCACAAGTCAGTGAAACATATGATAATTGACTCTCTCTGCTTGACTTATTTCACTCAGCATAATCTCCTCCAGTCCTGTCCATGTTGATACAAAAGTTGGGCACTGTGTTTTTAATTTAAAATTCCATTTGTTCATTGTCTGTATATGGGAAAACAATTTCCTTTTGTATATTAACTCTGTATCCTGCAACCTTGTATGCCAAAATTGCTTCTTTGGTTCCATGTTTTTTTGGTTCTTTTTTTGGTTTGTTTTCTACATAGACAATCAAGTCATCTGCAAACAAATTTCTTTCTTCCCAATCTGTACAACTTTTATTTCCTTTTTCAGTCAAATTGCATTATCTAATACTTCTAGCTTGACAGTGAAAAACAGTGGTGAGAGAGCTTATGATTGCCTTGTTCCTGATCTACCGGGAAAGCTTTTGGTTTCAGAGCTATAGGCTTTTTGTAGATATTCTTTGCCAAGCTGAGTAAGTTCTCCTCTGTTTCTAGTGCACTGGGAGTTTTTATCATGAATGGGGGTTAGATTTTGTCAAATGCTTTTTCTGCAGCTATTGATATGATTCCCATATGATTTTTAATGTAGGTATTAATAACAAGCTTGGACCCCACTTCTGAAACTGGTGAATGATATATAAAGAAAGATTTGTGATAAATACATTATGCATCTCTCTCCACCCAATCCACCATTTCATGGATAAATGATGACTGAAAGAATATTGGGTTAACCTCATATAACAAAGTTAAAATAAGACAGTAAATTGAAACCTTTACAGAGACATACATTAATTCTATTAAAAATTCACTGTAATACCAAAGCAAACATTTAAAATTACTATTATTCAAAAGCTTTCATGGATATTTGCTATTAATCACCACCAGTATTCCGATCTTTTGTGAAAGATATGATCAAGTGATACTAAATATTTTTCAAGTACACAAGAAGTATTTTCAAAATCATACCCTATGGTCTACCATAAAGAAAATCATAAAAATATTAAGAATCAATATCATATAGATTATAATCTGCAGCATCTATTTAACTGGATTAGAAAATAATAAAATAGATATCTAAATACCTATGGATGTGGAGATTCAAAATTTAAATTTTTTTTTTTAATGCATCGATCCAAAGAAGATCATAATGAACTTTTCATTTAACTTGTATAAAATTAGTGACCAATCTTCTTACTCATTTGCTGTAGATTAACAGCAACCGGTGTTAGTTGGCAGAATTAAAACATTGAGTATTCTTAGAAGAAACTGTACCCCGTAGGAGAAAGTAAAAGCTGTGCTGCTTTCCAAGGGAGATATGTGACTAGACTGGCTCTGGCCTTTTCTTAAATCTATCAAAAAATCTGCCCACTAACCTAAAACACAAGTTTTTCTCCTTCCTACCAGCGTAACTTAGTTTTGGGTTAGCTAAAGTATGCTTAACTTCTCTCCTTGACTTCATCTTTATGGTACAGGTGGTAAAATTGGTACGTAAGTCAAAAGCTGATGTCAGGTTATTATGTCTCAAACTGTAGTCTGAGTTTTTGAGTTACCTGAGAAAATCTGCTTTTTAAAGTAGTTGAATACACTTTTTAATTAATCAGTACAGTTTTCCCCATGGAATCAACATGACATCAGATAATACTTAATATCTTTAGAAAAATCCATCTTAGGGGTGGCTCAGTGGGTTAAGCCTCTGCCTTCGGCCTAGGTCATAATTTCGGGGTCTTGGGATTGAGACCCACATCAGGCTCTCTGCTCAGTGGGAGTCCTGCTTCTCTTTCTCTCTTTCTCTCTGCCTGCCTCTCTGCCTACTTATGATCTCTCTGTCAAATAAATAAATAAAATCTTAAAAAAAAAAGAAAAATCAATCTTAGCTATGGATTACAATTGTTTTACTTTAAATTGTAAGAAATACTTCATAATAAACTGAAAATTTTTTGCTTTGAAGTGAGTTTATATAACTCTGGTTGTGGCTGTTAAGAGTTATTATACTTAAAAATCTTTGCAGATCTTATTCAACACACATTCCTTTGGGAAATGAGAAAGAAATAGTGTTCTTGTCCCTCCAGAGTTTACAAGCCATTAAATGACGTTGGATTGGGGTAGGATCTTCTTTTGCTAAGCTGTGAATCTGTTGATAGCTAAATCAGTTCACATAAGAGAAAAAGCAAAACAGCAAGGTGATAGAAGAGGAAGCAAAACTGAAAAACAACAAATAATTAGACATGACTAACTGACCACAGAGCATCCCATTAATTTTAGTTAATGTTCCTCCATCCTTAAAACAGATGATATTAAACAAACAAAAAATAACACTGTTTCTTATTCTATTATTATCAGGATCTATACACATAGACAAAAGTCTCATGTACATTACAGAGTTTGTAGAATGTGGAAAATATGCTCCTTCTTTCAGAGTTCTTTAAATATCAGTCAATAAATATTAAAACATGCTGTGAAAAGACTAGGCTAGGCCATGGGGAAAATAAAAGGAGGCATAAGGCTCTTCTACTCTGAGGTATTTACAATTTAATTGGAAAGTTAAGATTTTTATGAAGAAAGAGAAAGGGAGAGGGAAGGAGGGAGACAGGAGACAGAGAAAGAGAACATAATGTAACATATTTATTACAAGACATAATTCACTGCTAAGTTTTATAGTCAAGATTAAAAGCGATATAGAGATTCAGAAAATATTAGTGAAGTTGAAAACGTCTTCCTAATCTCTGAAAATTCTTGTACTTTTACTCCCCTGTAAGCAAAGCTATTAAATTCCATTTCATCAAATCTTGTTATTAAATTTACATATTTAATTTCACCTCTAGACATACAAGTACTCTTTTCTCTTCTTTGTCTATTTATCCTTCAGTACTCATTTCTTTTGGGTAGCTTGTCTTTCTTCTTTTCCACTGTCATATATACTTTTTCTTTCCCCCTCATCTCCCAAATGAACCTGGCATATGGTAGCAGTTGCAGGTGGGTGCTTCAATAGCATCCTGTGTGTTCTTTGTCAAAAAAAGTAATTGTAGTAAAATGTGGTAAACGCCATCCATCTTTCCTGCTCGACCATAAGTTCCAAGATTGCAGGTAACACATGTTTATTTTGATTTTTACTCTTCTCCAAGCATCTAGTCTAATTCCTGGTTTAGTAAGTATCTTCTGAATGAACAAGAATGCCCATTACAAGATTCATTAAAATGTATCCTGGCCTTTAAAATAATCAATATTCAGGGGGCGCCTGGGTGGCTCAGTGGATTAAGCCGCTGCCTTCGGCTCGGGTCATGATCTCAGGGTCCTGGGATCGAGCCCTGCATGGGGCTCTCTGCTCTGCAGGGAGCCTGCTTCCTCCTCTCTCTCTGCCTGCCTCTCTGCCTACTTGTGACCTCTCTCTCTGTCAAATAAATAAATAAAATCTTTAAAAAAAATAATATTCAGAAGAAAATATCAATATAGTCTTCTAACATACCATTTGAAGGGCTGAAAGTTCTTCTGTTAGTCGAGAAATCTGTATGTTACACTGTTTTCTTGCACTTGCAACCTGTAAATTAAGACATTTATAAATTGTTTAGATTCTCAAAAAATGATTAATACCCAATAAAATATTTTGGATAATTATTTTGATAAGAAATAAAAACGTTAACTTTTAGGTCATAAAAAGTAAATAAACACATGGTATATTAAAGAGTCAAGACTTTACCGTGATAGTGGTGGGAGTGAGTGTCTATTAAAATTCATCATATTAGAAGTGAAAACTGGGAAAATTTCAAAATATTTACCAATTGCCTTAAAGATAATAACTGAGGTCATTACAGGTTAACATAAGTAACACATTTTATGAAAAATAAGTATATTTTCCAAAATAGAAAATTTTTTAGAAGAATGGTATTTTACATTTTTGCAAATTTCCTTAATGTCTGGTTCAACAGAAAACAGCTAGACTCTCATATCTACTTCTACATTCAGTCTGCTGTGCTGCTACATATTGTCAGCCTCTGTGAAACAATACTGTATACTCATGAGAGAATGAGTATGAAAAAAGCAAACAGAAAACTGTTAAGTATGAAAGTTAGATTTGACCTTGCAGACTCTCTGAACAACACCTTTTGAAAACTTCTGCCATAGAGCACTTTAAGAGAAAAACTGAGTTACACACTAAAATTATAACTAATAACTCTGAAGGCACTTTTGTTTTATAAACAGAAGAATATTTTTATATTGCACATATTTCAGTACTAAGTAAATTACTTTGTGAGGGAAACTTAGTTGAATTAACATTTAAATTACTTCAGAAGCAGTATGATTTATGTATACAGAATATTTTGAAGAATTATTTACATCTCATCAGGATGGTTCCTAACAATGTCTTTTTCTAATAACGACTCACACTTTTTAAAAAGACACAAGGAATACTGATACTGATGCTATGTCATCAGTAAAACACGTATGATCCAAAGATTTTTGGAAATTTTCTAGGGGCTTATAAAATATACTATTTCTAAAACATGAGGTAAGTCTTCTTTATTTATAACATTGACATATTTTATTACATTCACATATATTTAATTTGGTTAAGTAATATGAGTTACTTTTCTGAAGACATGACAAATATCTGTGGGTCCCTCTGAGCTCTATTTTAGATTTTAATTTGATGCAAACTTTGCCTATGAATAATTACATGATGGATCAATCCATCCTATTTATGGGTCAATGATAATCACAGTTTGCATTTACTGAGGTCTGATGTGTGAATAACTGTTTAGAGTACTTATTTAAGTGTTATTACCTCTTTAATTCTCACCAAGATTCTGATTAAGTAGTTATTATCCACATTATAGATGAGGAAGATTAAGGCACAAAGAAATTAAGTCATGGTTTTCAAGATATAAAAATTTTAGTTCCTACGAATGCAGTCATGTCTATCTCTCACACCAAAAGTGTTCTTTTTAGTATCTAAAAATGATGCAGCTAGCATGAGGGTTTATGACCATAGTAGTAAATATATTTTGAAATATTTTTACAGTAATGCTGATAAATTCAGTGAATTAAACTACTCACACTTACTAAAAAGACTTTAGGATTACTGAAACTGATGGTATATCATCAGTAAAATCTGCTGCAAAAGTCACAGAAAATATTTTGAGATTAGTATCTGATAAAACACAATGTAAATCTTATTATGTGAGCAAATACGCATATCTGAGAGGCAGTTTAATGTGATTGGGGTTCAGAAGTCTGTATGGGAACTAAAGTCACCTTTCTTATCTCTTACCCTAACCTCACTTTCCTTACGTAAACATTTTCTTTGATAATTTATGGGTAGTAAGAGTATTGATAAACCAAACAGTAAGACAATTAACACGAGACAAAAATAGAAAAGTCCAATAATGGTGCAAATATTACCTAACTGGATGAATATAATTTTGATCACAAATTTTAAGTCATGATTTAAAATCAAAAGAAAATAAAAAAATAAAATAATGTTATTGTCACACATTAAGTTTCACTTGTTTGAAAGAGATTGGAGAAAAATCCATTTTTGTATTTTAAAGAAATGATCTATTATCTCATTTTGTTCAGTTTTATAGCCAGAACCTATTTTACTTTGTTAATAAAAAGATACTTCTAAAGTCATTAGACATAAGTAATCCCCAATTCAATAGATTAATTCTACATATTTGGAGAACATGTCAAATTACGATAAGTGGGGCAATTATCACCAATACAGCTTAATATTTTCAAACAAAAACATTAAAAAATATATGTAAAGGGGAGGAGCAAGATGGCAGAGGAGTAGGAGACCTAAATTTCTCTGGTTCCAGGAATTCAGCTGGATAGTTAACAAACCATTCTGAACTCCTACAAACTCAACAGGAGATTGAAGAGAAGAACAGCAGCAATTATAGGAACACAAAAGACACCAATTTCTGGAAGATACGACGTGCGGAGAAGTGAATCCGAGGCAAAACACAGGAAGACAGACCACAGGGAGAGGGGTCAGCTCCTGGCAAGTGATAGAGCAGTGGAGCACAAAATCAGAACTTTTAGAAGTCTGCTCTGCTAAGGGATGTCACTCTAGAGGCTAAGTGGGGGGTGGGGTGGGCTGAGGGGTATGGAGCCTTCACTGGGACAGTGTGCTCTCAGGACTCGTGGGGTCACAGAAAGACCAGGGGTGCCTGAGTGCAGTAGAGCTCCTAAGTAACAAGTGGGGAAGCCGACTGCAGAGACAGAGCCAAGGAGGGGACGCTCAGCTTGGGGTTACCTTAAAGTGTGATCCGAGGCACAGTTGGGGCACTACTCTTTGAGCAGCAATCCCACAAGTGACAGATCCAGGGAGAACCCCCCTTCCTCCACCAAGAGAAGTGGTGTGGGGGCACGCTGCAGGAATCTGCTGGGTTTGGAGACTCCAACTGGGGCTGTGTGCCAGAGATAGAAACTCTTGATCAAAGGCTGGGTGAGCTCAGAGTGCGGCTGGAGACCAGGGAGACAGGACTGATTGACTGCTTCACTCTGATGGCTCAGTGAAGGGGGTGGGAGGGTGAGCTCTCGGCTCCTCCAGGGCTGGAGACTGGGAGGCTGCCATCCCAATTCTCATTCTCCAAAGCTGTACAGAAAGCTTTAAGGCAAAAAGACTACCAGAGCTGGTTCTTTGAAAGAATCAATAAGATTGATAAACCCCTGGCCAGACTTACCAAAAAGAAAAGAGAAATGAACCCAAATAAATAAAATCATGAATGAAAGAGGAGAGATCACAGCCAACAACAAAAATACAATTATGGGCTCCTGGGTGGCTCAGTGGGTTAAGCCTCTGCCTTCAGGTTAGGTCATGATCTCAGCATCCTGGGATCAAGGCCCATGTCGGGCTCTCTGCTCAGCAGGGAGCCTGCTTCCCCCTCTTTCTGCCTGCCTCTCTGCCTACTTGTGACCTCTCTCTCTCTCAAATAAATAAATAAAAAATCTTAAAAAAAAAAAAGGAAATACAATTATAAGAACATATTATGAGCAACTATATGTGGGCACATTTGACAATCTGGAAGAAACAGATGCATTCCTAGAGATGTATGAACTACCAAAACTGAATCAAGAAGAAACAGAAAACCTGAACAGATCTATAACCAGTAAGGAGATTGAAGCAGTCATCAAAAATCTCCAAATAAACAAGACCCCAGGGCCAGAGGGCTTCCAAAGGGGAATTCTACCAGACATTTAAAGAATAATTCATAACTATTCTCCTGAAACTGTTCTAAAAAACAGAAATGGAAGGAAAACTTCCAAACTCATTTTATGAGGCCAGCATTACCTTAATCCCCAAATCAAAGATCCCATTGGAAAGGAGAATTACAGACCAATATCCCTGATGAACATGGATGCAAAATTTCTTATCAAAATAAAGCCAATAGGATCCAACAGTACATTAAAAGGATTATTCACCACGAGTAAGTGGGATTTATTCCTGGGCTGTAAGGTTGGGTTCAATATCTGCAAATTAATCAATGTGATACAAAACATCAGTAAAAGAAAGAACAAAAACCAGTTGAACCTCTCAATAGATGCTGACAAAGCATTTGATAAAGTACAGCATCCTTTCTTGATCAAAACTCATCACAGTGTAGGGATGGAGGGTACACAGCTCAAGACCATAAAGCCATCTACGAAAAACCCACAGTGAATATCATTCTTAAAGGGGAAAAAACTAACAGCTTTCCCCCTAAGGTCAGGAACATGACAGGGCTATCCACTATCACCACTGCTATTCAATATACTACTAGAAGTCTTACAGCAATCAGACAACAAAAGGAAATAAAAGGCATCTGAATCACCGAAGAAGAAATCAGACTCTACTCTTTGTAGATGATATGATACTTTATGTGAAAACCCAAAAGACTTCAGTCTGAAACTGCTAGAACTCATACAGGAATTCAGTAAATTGTCACGATATAAAACTCAATGCACAGAAATCAGTTGCATTTCTATACACCAACAAGACAGAAGAGAAATTAAGAAGTCAATCCTATTTACAATTGTACCCAAAACCATAAGATTATAAGAAATAAATCTAACGAAAGAGGCAAAGAATCTGTACTCAGAAAACTACAGAGTACTCATGAAAGAAAGAAACTGAGGAAGACATAAAGAAATGGAAAAACATTCCATACTCATGGATTGGAAGAACAAATATTGTGAAAACGTCTATGCTACCAGGAGCAATCTACCCATTTAACGCAATCCCTATCAAAATACCATCAACTTTTTTCAAAGAAATGGGACAAATAATCCTAAAATTTATATGGAACCTGAAAAGACCCCAAATAGCCAGAGGAATGTTGAAAAAGAAAACCAAAGTTGGCGGAATCACATTTCCAGACTTCAAACTCTATTACAAAGCTGTAAGCATCAAGACAGTATGGTACTGGTGCAAAACAGACACACAGATCAATGGATCAGAATAGAGAGCCCAGAAATGGACCCTCAACTCTATGGTCAACTAATTTTCCACAAAGCAGGAAAGAATGTCCAATAGAAAAGAGACAGTCTCTTCCACAAATGGTGTTAGGAAAATGGGACAGCCACATGCAGAAGAATGAAACTGGACCATTTCCTCACAGCACACACAAAAACAGACTCAAAATGAATGCAAGACCTCAATGTGGGAGAGGAATCCATCAAAATCCTTGAGGAGAACACAGGCAGCAACCTCTTTGACCTCAGCCACTGCAAATTCTTCCTAGACACATCGCCAAAGGAAAGGGAAGCAAGGGCAAAAATGAACTACTGGGACTTAATCAAGATCAAAAGCTTCCACACAGCAAAGAACACTTTCAACAAAACCAAAAGACAACCGACAGAAGGAGAGAAGATATTTGCCAATGACATATCAGATAAAGGGCTAGTATCCAAAATCTATAAAGAACTTACCAAACTCAATACCCAAAGAACAAATAATCCAATCAAGAAATGGGCAGATGTCATGAACAGTCATTTCAGCAAAGACATCCAAGTGGCCATCAGACACATGAAAAAGTGCTCAATATCACTTGGCATCAAGGAAATACAAATCGAAACCACAATGAGATACCTCACACCCATCAGAACGGGTAAAATTAACCAGGCGGGAAACAACAGGTGTTGACAAGGATAAGGATAAAGGGGAACCCTCCTACACTGTTGGTGGTAATACAAGCTGGTGCAGCCATTCTGGAAAATGGTATGAAGGTTCCTCAAAAAGTTGAAAACAGAGCTAACCTACAACCCAACAATTGCATTATAGTGTATTTAACCTAAAGGTACAAAGGTAGTGATCTGAGGGGGCACATGCACCTGAATGTTTATAGCAGTAATGCCCAGAATAGCCAAACTATGTCAATAGCCTAGATATCCATCAACCAATGAATGGATAAAGAAGATGTGGTATGTATATATACAATGGAATACTATGCAGCCATCAAAAGAGATGAAATCTTGTCATTTGCTACAATGTGGATGGAACTAGAGGGTATTGTGCCACTTGAAATTAATCAGAGAAAGACAATTATCATATGATCTCGCTGATATGAGGAATCTGAGAGGCAGGGCAGGAGGCTGTGGGGGAAGGGAGGGAGAAATGAAACAAGACAAAACTAGAGAGGGAGAGAAACCATAAGAGACTCTTTATCATAGGAAACAAACTGAGGGTTGCCGGAAAGAGGGAGGTTGGAGGGATGGGGTAGCAGGGTGATGGTCATTGGAAAGGGTATGTGTTATGGGGAAAAATAATAGTAATAATAAATATATATGTTAAAATAATAAATGGATATAAGGAGGATATACTACATGTTCTATAAGATATTATGGTTTATTTATATATAGTTAATGAAAATAATAGCTATTCTTTGAAATTTCACACAGTGCAAAATTATATATGTAGAAAGAGAAAGCTTCCTCACTATTTTATCTTCTAGGCTTAGCACTATTTGAAGGTTGATGTATATAACTCCAGAATTTTTTGTTTCATAGATAGCTACATCATTAATAATCCGTAATTAAATGAAAATTCAGAGGACAATGCTAAAAATAGTATTTTTTGCTAGTGGAATTTGTAAGTGATTTTTAAATTATTTATTTTTGGGGTGTTGAGTTTGATATATTTTTTTTTATAGGTTTTGGTTACTCGCCCTTTATCTGATACATCATTTGCAAATATCTTCTCTCATTCTATAGGTTGCTTTTTAGTTTTATTGATTGTTTCCTTTGATGTGCAAAAGCTTTTTAACCTGGTGAAGTCCCAATAGTTCATTTTTGCTTTTCTTTCCCTTGCTTTTGGAGACATTTCTAGTAAGAAGTTGCTGCAGTTGAGGTCAAAGAGGTTGCTGCCTGCATTCTTCTGTAGGATTTTGATGGACTCCTATCTCACATTTAGGTCTTTCATCCATTTTGAGTTTATTTTTTGTGAATGGTGTACAAAGTGGTCCAGTTTCATTCTTCTGCATGTGGCTGTCCAGTTTTCCCAACACCATCTGCATGTGGCTGTCCAGTTTTCCCAACACCATCCATTGAAGAGACTGTCTTTTTTCCACTGGACATTCTTTCCTGCCTTGTTTAAGATTAGTTGACCACAGATTTGAGGTACCACTTCTGGGGTCTCTATTCTGTTCCACTGATGTATGTGTCTGTTTTGTGTCAGTACCATGCTGTCTTAAAGATTACAGCTTTAAGTCTAGAACTGTGATACCTCCAGCTTTGGTTTTCTTTTTCAACATTGTGTTGGCTATTTGGGGTCTTATGTAGTTCCATACAAATTTTAGGATTGTTTGTTCCAGCTCTGAAAAATGCTGATGGTATTTTAAAAAAAATTTTATTTATTTATTTGTCAAAGAGAGGGGCGCCTGGGTGGCTCAGTGGGTTAAAGCCTCTGCCTTCGGCTCAGGTCATGATCCCAGGGTCCTGGGATCGAGCCCCACGTCCGGCTCTCTGCTCCGCAGGGAGCCTGCTTCCTCCTCTCTCTCTGCCTGCCTCTCTGCCTAGTTGTGATTTCTCTCTGTCAAATAAATAAAATATTAAAAAAAAAAAAAGTTGAATGCTTATTTGTCAAACAGAGTGAGCGAGCGTGCACAAGGAGGGGGAGTGGCAGTCAGAGGGACAAGCAGGCTTCCTGCCGAGGAAGGAGCCTGGTGTGGGAGTCAACCTCAAGACAATGGGATCATGACCTGAGTGGAAGGCAGATGCATATTAACCAACTGAGCCACCCAGATGTCTCAGTGCTGATAGTATTTTGATAGGGATTGCATTTAATGTGCACACTGCTTAGGGCAGCATACACATTTTAACAATATTTGTTCTTCCAATCTATGAGCATGGAATATTTTTTCATTTCTTAGTGTCTTCCTCAATTTATTTCATAAATGTTCCACAGTTTAAGAGTAGAGGTCCTTTACCTCTTTGGTGAGATTTATTCCTAGGTGTTTTATGGGTTTTGGTGCAATTTTAAATGGGATCGCTTGCCTGATTTCTTTCTGCTTCATTGTTAGTGTATAGAAATGAAACTGACTTCTTTGCATTGATTTTATGTCCTGTGACTTTGCTCAATTCCTTGATCAGTTCTAGCAATTTTTTGGTAGAATCTTTTGTGTTTTCTACATAGAGATTCAGGTAATCTGCAATGAATGAGAGTTTGACTTCTTTGCTGATTTGGATGCTTTTTATTTATTTTTTTTGTTGTTGTCTGACTGCGGAGGTTAGGAACTCCAATACCACGCTGAACAACAGTAGTGAGAGCAGACTTCCCTGTCATGTTCTTGATCTTAGGAGAAAAGCTCTCAGTTTTTCCCTGTTGAGGATGGTATTTGCTGTGTCTTTTGTACATGGCTTTATGATATTGAGTTATGTTCCTTCTATCCTACATGGCAGAGAGTTTTTATCAAGAAAGGATGATGTATTTTGTTAAATACTTTTTCTGCAACTATTGAGAGAATCATATGGTTCTTCTTCTTTCTTTTATTAGTGTGGTGGATCATACTGATTGATTTGTGAATGTTGAACCACCCCTGCAGCACAGGAATAAAGCCCACTTGGTCATGGTAAACAATCTTTTCATTGAACTGTTGGATCCTATTAGCTAGTATCTTGGTAAGAATTTTTGCATCCATGCTCATCAGGGATATTGGTATGTAATTCTCTTTTTTGCTGGGGTCTCTGTCTGGTTTTGGGATCAAGGTAATGCTGGCCTCATAAAATGAGTTTGGAAGTTTTCCTTCCATCTCTATTTTTTGGAATAGTTTTAGAAGAATAGGTATTAATTCTTCTTTAAAAGTTTGGTAGAATTCCCCTTGGAAACCCTCCGGCCCTGGGATCTTGTTCTTTGGGAGATTTTTGATTACTGCTTCAATTTCTTCACTGGTTATGGGTCTATTCAGTTATTCTACTTCTTCCTGTTTCAGTTTTGGTAGTTTACATGTTTCTAGGACTGCATTCATTTCTTCCACATTGCCTAATTTTTTGGCATATAACTGCTCATATTCTCTTAAGCTGTATTTCTTCAGTATTGGCTGTGATCTCTCCTCTTTCATTCATGGTTTTATTTATTTAGGTCTTTTCTCTTTTCTTTTTGGTAAATCTGACTATGGGCTGTCAATCTTATTAATTCCTTCAAAGAACCAGCTCCTAGTTTTGTTGATCTGTTCTGTTTTGTTTTGTTTTTTTATTTCTTTGTCATTGCTTTCTGCTCTAATCATTTTCATTTCTCTTCTCCCGCTTTGTTTAGGCTTTATTTGCTGTTCTTTCCAGCTCCTTCAGGTATTTCATCCTAAAGCAGCAGAATACACAGTGTTCTCAAGTGCACATGGAACGTTCTCCAAAAAAGATTGCATACGGGGCCACAAATCAGACCTCAACCTGCACAAAAAGATTGAGATCATACCATGCATATTTTCAGACCACAATGCTAAAAAACTTGAAGTCAACCACAAGAAAAAAATTGGAAGGACCACAAATGCATGGAGGTTGAAGAACATATTGCTAAAGAATGAATGGATCAATGAGGAAATTAAAGAACAATTAAATACATGGAAACAAATGAAACTGAAAACACAATAGTCCAAAAGCTTTGGGATGCAGGTGGTCCAGATGGGGAATATTCTGGATTTTACAAAGGATTCTTTGTCATATACAGAAGAAGGCTGAACACTGGGTTAAATTGAGGGAGACTACAGAGACAGCAGTCAAATGCAATGATACATAAATTTTGATCGGATTCTGGATTTAAAAAAACAAAAAGCTAATAAGGATATTCTAGGGAAATTGTAGATTAAGATGATGTTTATTTTTTTTAAAGGTATGGTAATAGTGGTGTGGTTGTGTAGTAAAATATCCTTTCTCTGGGGAAAAACATGCCAAAATATTCAGGAGTGAGGTGGCATAATGCCTGCAGTCAATGTCCAAATGTTTGGCAAAGAGTGTGTGTATGTATAGAAAGAGATGGGATAGGTGTGGCAAGACATTAATAATTATCTGGGTAAGGGGCAAACAAGTGTTCACTGTACAGATTCTAACCTTTTATGGGTTTGAAAATTTCTAAAAATGAAAGAATATAAAAGTAAAGGGAAACAATTTCTCACAGTGATTGAGAAGAGAGCTCAAGAAACAACAGACTTGTATTTACAACTAGTTCTGCTACTTCTAAAGGTAGAGCCCTAAAGCAAGTTATTTACTTTTGATCCTTAAAATGGGTTTTTCTTTTTTTTCCTCTACAATTCACAATACATTTTCAAACTTTACCATACCACTTACAAACTGATTCATATCCATACCAAAAGGAAAGGCAAATAGATATTATGTTTTCCTTGTTTCTTTACATGAAAGCAAACTTACACTTCCCAGTTTAAATTTGCATAAATATATGAAAGTAAATGTACACTTCCAAGTTTTAATTTGCGTAAGTCAAACCAAGAAACAATTCATTAGGTTAACACAAAAATATCAGATTTAGTCTTGATAAGAGAATTGAAAATAACACAACTCACAAATTGTACAAGTGCCAGCATGATGTGATCGAAACAATGCTGGGCTGAGTAGAGCAGAAGGTATGAGTCTAAATCCTGCCTTTAACTGGGAGGCGCAGTCAGTTAAGGGTCTGCCTTTGGCTTGGGTCATGATCCCTGGAGTCCTGGCATTGAGCCCCGCATTGGGCTCCCTGCTCAGCGGGGAGTCTCTTCTTCCCTCTCCCTCTGTCCTTCACCTTGCTCCTTCTCTCTCTCTCTTTCTGTCTCCCTTACTCTCTCTCTTTAATAAATAAATAGCATCTTTAAAAAATAAATAAAATAAAGCCAGAATTTATTTTTTTAAAGACATTTATTTGAGAGAGAGAATCAGAGAAAGCACGAGGTGGGGAGAGTCAGAGGGAGAAGCAGACTCCCTGCTGAGCCGGGAGGCCAATAGGGGACTTGATCCTGGGACTCCAGGATCATGACCTGAGCCAAAGGCAGTAGCCTAACCAATTGAGCCATCCAGGTGCCCCTAAATTTTGGCTTTAATTTGTATATAACTTTGAGTGAGTCAACAACCTCTTATGGTTTCAGTTTTTTTACCAATAAAAAAAAGAGGTCAAACCAGATTTTTCCAGTCTTAAGATGCTCTAAGATTCTGCAAGCAAATGGTAGGTTTTCTTCTCTTACTTCTTATGCATTCTGAGTTTCTTTTTTGAGGCTTCTTTTTAATTTTACACTTCACATGTGTTTATCATCATGATATTCCTGGCCTAAACCCCTCTCTCCTTAGCCTCAACCTCAACTTTTTCTGTCCTTACCTCAGCCTCATTCTAAACTCAAATGGTAGGGGTATCCTGAGATGATTTTTATTTGAAATTCAGCACAACTGGTTCAGTTAGCTAACAGTTAATTAGCTAGGTCCATTAGGCAAAAACTTGGGTAGTATTTTATCTTGGGCTGTAAAATTCTATAAAATTTTGAATTTTAAATAATTTTGAAGTTTAAAGACTTCTTACTTCCTTCCTGGTTCTTATGGCAGCATCTTGCACAACCCGAGAGACCGTTTCTTTCATTTTCTCTATATCTTGTTCTTTATGCTTCTCCTCAAGTAGAGCCTTCAGAAAAATAATCATTTGATGTTGTTATAAATCACATCATTATTAATATATCAATATTAATAAAGATAATAAAGATAACATAGTAAATGATTAAAAACCTAATCACTTTGTTGAAAGCAAACATCTTATTCTACACTTCTGGGACATCTCCACTTGGAATCTTTGCCTGTTATGAATGATACTTATTTTTCCCAACCTTCTCACCTCACCTTGTCCTAAAAATTTATTATTTTACTCTTAAGAGTTATTTTTCAATTTTCCTTTACTCCCTGTAAAAAATGTCATCAAGTCTAGGTATTAAAGTCTTGGAAAAAAATCTCTTGGACTTCCCTTTCTTTCCATTATTTGGTATTATTCAAATTATGCCCCTTGTCAGCCAACTCCTTGATGTTTCTATTTATCCAATCATTTTCTTCTCCCAACTAAAAAAGTACTCTTATAATCCCAGTTCTGTTGTTAGTCACAAGCCCATTTCTCTGCTTCTCTCTGGAGCAAAACTCCTCTAAAGTCTGTGCGGGCTCATCTCCAATACTACTACACCAACCCCAATCAGGTTTTCACCATCCATAGTCTCCATTAATAATTCATGAGTCAATTTTGAATAACTATCTTATTTGATATATCAGTAGCATTTGAGATAACTGATTGCTCTCTTTTCCCTATTTAACTTTCCTTATTTGGCTTTTAGCATGCCACAGTATTGGTTTCCTTCCTTATTCACTGTTCATTCCTTTTTAGTTTACATTGCTGTTTCTTCCTCTTCTCCTGAACCTCTTTAAAAATTGCACTACCTGGGGTGCCTGGGCATCTGTCTTCAGCTCAGGTCATGATCCCAGAGTCCTAGGATTGAGTCCTGAGTTGCATTGGGCTTCCTGCTCAGGAGGGAGTCTGCTTCTCATTCTTCCTCTCCCTCTGCCCCTCTTCCCCTGCTTGTGTTCTCTCACTCTCTCTGTCTCAAATTAAAAAAACTTAAAAAAAAAAATTGCACTACACATTAGAGGGGAGATAGATGGGTGAGAGTGTAGGTGAAACAGGTGATGGGCTTAAGAAGTGCATGTGACATGAAGAGCATTGATGATGTATGGAACTGCTGAATTAACATATTGCACACCTGAAATGAATATCATGCTATATGTTAACTATGCTGTAATTAAAATAAAAACTGAATTAAAAAAATTAAAATTGTACTACCCAAGACTTATGTCCTTTGTCCTGTATCTCCATCTGTCCCTTGATGGTCTAATCCAGTCTACTGGTTTTAAATATCATTTATATGCTGACAACTCCCAAATTTACATCTCTAGACCAAATATCTTTCTAAACTGGGTGATATACGCAACTGATAAATTACTCAACATTCCATCTAAAATTGCCAATGAACTGAAGCCATTCATGAGAATGGAGCTGTTGAATGCTGAGAATGTTCTGTGAGGCTCAGTGCAAAGATATTTGGCAGAGATGACTGTAAATATTTGTAAAACTCTGGGTAAATGGACAGTGCTTGACCACATTCACAGCTCACTTCCAGCACAGTAGTGCAAGAGAAAGTTATCTAGGGTGATTGGTTTGGGGGTTTTGGGGGTGGGTCGGGTTATGTTTTCTTCTGTTTGTTTTAAAAAAAAGTCCAGAAGCGGAAAAAAAAACCCAAAAAACAAACTAATGATGTACCATATCATATGTTAGCTAATTGAATTTAAATAAAAATAACCAAAAAACCCTACAAATACCTTTCTGGGCCTGGAACTGCTCCAATTGCTGAATCTCTCCCTTTTTTTTAAAAATTATTTATTTTTTATTTTTTTATAAACATATAATGTATTTTTATCCCCAGGGGTACAGGTCTGTGAATCACCAGGTTAACACACTTCACAGCACTCACCATAGCACATACCCTCCCCAATATCCATAACCTCACTCCCCCTTTCCCAACCCCCCTCCCCCCAGCAACCCTCAGTTTGTTTTGTGAGATTAAGAGTCACTTATGGTTTGTCTCCCTCCAATCCCATCTTGTTTCATTTATTCTTCTCCTACCCCCCTAACCCCCCATGTTGAACCTCTCTTTTTTAATCATTACATAGTAAGTGGCCCTGTGTTCTGACCTCATTACCTTCCAAAGATACCATACATATTCCTATCTGTTTTTTTTAAATCATTTAACAAATTTCCTCCTGCTTAAACAGGTAAGCTAATGAGAATTAACTGTGTTTTTATTCAAATAGAATAGGGAGGTATATTAATTTCAGGTGTACAATATAATGATTCAACCGTTCCTTTTTTTAGAATCATTATTTAATTATTTTTAAGTAGACTCCATGCCTACTTGAAGTCATGACCCTGCGATCAAGAGTTGTGTGCTCTACCGAGCTAGCAAGGCGCCATGGTTCAATGGTTCTATACATTACCCAGGGCTCATCATGGTAAGTGTACTCTTAATCCCCTTTACTTATTTCTCCCCCACCTGCTCTCCCTTGACCACCAGTTTGTTCACCATATTTAAGAGTCTGTTTCTTTTTGTTCATTTGTTTTGTTTCTTAAATTCCACATGAATAAAATCATATGGTATTTATTTTCCCTGACTTATTTCACTTAGTGTTATATCTTCTAGGTCCATCCATGTTGTTGTTGTAAATAGCAAGATTTCATTCTTTTTACGACTGAGTAATATTCCATTGTATATATACACCACATCTTTATTTATTCATATATGGATGGGCACCGGGTTGCTTCCATACCCTGGCTATTGTAAATTATACAGTTAAAAAAAAAAAAAAAGAAAAAGAAAAAAATAAATTATACAGTAATAGTTGTTTTAATGTAATAACTTTGTGGGAGAGAACAGGACAATGAGGAAATAGGGAAGCATCATAAAAGAATGATAATAGGCTGTGTTTCATGTCTAATCAGTGGAGAGAATCCTTGACTTTTTGGAAAAACTTTTTGGAAAAAGCAACTGAAGGTGGAAGTCCTATAATAATTATACAGTAGGTCAGGAGGGAGCTTAATACTGTAACCATAAACAGTCTCTTTAAGGACCTGTTGACTTTGGACTTGAGTGAGAGGATTTAAGGGATAGGCAATGAATATAACTACTTCTCTGTCCACTGTGTTTTATACAAAATGTTCACCTTTAGTGACCTGAAATTAACAATGCTCATCTGATGAGGCTTCAGAGGGGAAAGGTAAACAATTTTGTCTTGCTCTGAACTGTTCTAGCTAACTTAAGAGTTTAGAGCAATTCCCAAGCATATTATGCTTATATATAATTTATATATAATTTATATATAAGCATATATGCTATGCCTTTCAACCATTCTAAGAGACAGTATTCGACTCACAGATGGAATTATTAGCTTGAAAGGCATGATAAGCACCTTTGCATTCTCACAGATTTGAATATTATTTCTTTTTTATTTATTAGCTTAATATGTGACTTATATAGCTTGTTTTGTTTTTGACAGCCCTCTTGGAAAGCCCTCTATTAGGTAAAAAAGGAAACATAAATAAAGCAAAGTATTTCCTTTGTACTCCCCATATTTCCCAGTAATTAGGCATTCAATGAATGTTGGTTAAATGAAGTAATGATTTAGTGATCTCTAAATAAAGGAGGCAAGAACATTAAAAACAAATCTATCCACCTGCCGAACTCTCTGAGCTATATAATATACCATTTATATGGAATTAAAAAAAAAACTAAATCTCGTCATTTTTAGAGGGTTAAAAAAAAGAACAGTGACATGGAAGTTCCAGTTAATAAATATTTTTTTTTAAAAGATTTTATTGATTTATTTGACAGAGAGATACACAGGGAAAGAGGGAACACAAGCAGTGGGAGAGGAAGAAGCAGGGAGCCTGCTGTGGGGCTCGATCCCAGGACGCTGGGATCATGACCTGAGCTGAAGGCAGACGCTAAATGACTGAGCTGCCCAGGCACCCTCCAGTTAATGAATCTTTACAGCTAAATGTAATTCCCAATTAAATTAAGCTTCTGCTCTACTAGAGTAATTATGTAGGTGATGAAGGGGAAATAAAGATGAGTAAGATTCATCTGATTCAACTGAATAAAATATAGGGTATACTGCAATAAAGTGCTATAGCATATTTTTTCAAGTATGAGATTATAGAAGATAAAGATTATTTACATAAGAATTGGACACATAAAATCTGATATGAAAGCTTTGGGAAAGGGTTTTTTATCATACTCTGTTTTATTTTTTTAGTAATCTCTATACCCAATGTGGGGAATTAATTCATGACCAAGAGATCAAGAGTCTCATGTTCTTCCAACTGAGTCATCCAGATGCCCCCGTTTTATCATGTCTTATGATTAATTCTTACCTTGAAAAATATGTCTGTTAATGGAGACATTATTGTATTCAATAATGATGTTCATTAATATGTTCAATAATAATGAACATCATGTGTTCAATATTAATGAACATCATGTGTTCATTCTGTAATTACTGACTCCCTTATTAGGTCATATGGGGGAAAGTTCAGTATTATATTGTTTGTAAACATGTTTACTAGTTTTCTTACCTGATTTTTTTGAAGGTTAGCTTCTTCTAAGAGCTGCATGCTATTTCTGGCTCTTACAATAGCTTCATATTTTTCATTTTCTAATTCACTGCACTTTGCTTGTAATTCTCTGGTCTGGTTTTCCAAATGTGCTTTCTGTGCTCTTAATTGGGTGGCTTCTTGGATTGCTACACAGAGTCTAAAAGTAAATAATTACATTGAGAAAGTTAAATATTTTTTTTAATGATTTTATTTATTTATTTGACAGAGATCACAAGTAGGCAGAGAGGCAGGTAGAGAGAGAGGAAGGGAAGCAGGCTCCCCGCTGAGCAGAGAGCCCAATGTGGGGCTCGATCCCAGGACCCCGGGACCATGACTTGAGCCAAAGGCAGAGGCTTTAACCCACTGAGCCACCCAGGCGCCCTGAGAAGGTTAAATATTTTTAAAAGGAAGAAGGAAAATAGTAGATTTACTGACCATCTATAATAGAACAAACACATTCCGGTTACTTTCACGTGTATTTTTCTCATTTGATCCGCAAAAAGTTTTATAAGGTAAGTTTCATTATTTCCATTTTAAAGAACAACAGACCCAGAGAGGTGAAGCATTTGTTTAAGGCCACATGGCTAATGAATGGTGGGGCTGAGACTGAGCCTAGATATCCTGACTCTAATTAAGTTACACTTTCTACAGTATCACAGTGTATTATATAGTTACATGATAACGTTTTAAAGCAACTCCTTAAAGAATAAGTTATTCTTTCTATTTATATGGTCTTTTAAACATTTTCCTTTTTTGCTTGGCTCCCTTTACCCACTCTCTACCCAGGTAACTCATGTTAATTTACTAACATGTATGAATATTTTTCTCTATGTTATTAAAATCATGTATACATATATACACATGTACATACACAGATGTTACACATTGGTCCATAGGTTTTAAAACATAATTTGTGTTATAAAAATGAAAATCATAATATATACCCTTCTCTGCCAATTTTTTTCTGATGGGTAATTTGTTTGTTCCTTTATACGAACTCTCTGAATATTAAGATATAAAGCCTCAGGGTGTTCTGTATGCTATAAATATTTTTTCCAAATATACTTTTTGGCTGTTTTTGCCTGCTGACTCTATTTAGGAAATCTTTACTACACTAAAAATGTTCATTTTAATACAGCTAAATTTGATTTCTTAGATTTCCTCAAAAGATTGCTATACCTTTAATATTTTTACTGGTAAATCTTAAATGCATCTGGAGTTTACTTCTGAATGTGTTCTAAGAGAGAAGTCCAATTTAACTTTCTTCCAGATTAATGGTCAGTTGTATGAATACCATTAGTAACTGATGAATTGAAATAATCCCTTTAACATAATTAAAATATGCAAATATAATTACTTATGGATTATGATGTTTCATTATCTATTTTATACCCAAATCATATCAATATTGCTTTATAGTAGGTTCTGATACATTCTGGTAAGACAACTCTTCTCTTAGAATGCATACTCTATTTTGTTATTTTCAGGCATTTCTTTCTTCTAAGTGGTGGCAGAAGAAGCATTCTCTATCCTCTCCCCATTCCCATTCCCACAAAGAAGAACTTCCCTGCTCTAGCACACCTCATACTCTCCCAGTTTTGGGAAATGAGAGGTGGCTAGCTGTATACAGTACATTAAAAAATATCCTTAGATTTTCTTACACACGCAGCGATCTCTTCTTAGAGAATTATTTGGTTAGTTGTATTATAGCTTCATACTAAAAGCAAAAAAACCTAAAACCACAATAACAAAATCCCCAAACTCTCAACACTAAAAAGACAAAGCACCGTTGAATGAAAAAAAAACTTGATTTTGACTCAGTACTATTAGAATCAAAAGGACTTAAAATTCATTATTCAAGAGTTTACTGTTTTAAGTCTTTATTTTTTAGTATTTATTTGTATAGCATAGAATAGCTACTGAGATAAAAGAAATTAAAATCTACAATCACAGGCTTTTCCTCTAAGGTTAACATAAAGATGTTCAGGAAAGCAATGGTACAATCAAAGCAATCAATAAACTGCTGAAAAGTTTAGAAAAATGAAAAAGCAAAACCCAAAACCCCTAGCACTTAAAAATCACAACTCTTTTCATCAGAATCTCAAGTTAGTAGTTAAAATCAATTCGTTCTCAACTGCCATGAAAAAGAAATTATTTTTATTAATACTATGAAGAACAGGAAACAAAAGGTCAAACATACTTTTTTTTCTTTTGGTAAACAAACAATAAATTAGCTTTGGATCTATGAGTAGAACTGAGATCTCAATTTTTAATGTGCTCAGAGCAGCAGACTATTTCTGAGTGTAAAAGATTCCAATCATACAGAGTAGATTTTTCAGCTAACAACTGTAAACTCTACCTTGTGAAATATCACACATGATAATTTTCAAGTCTTCTAAGAGAACATTTAACAAAGATTAAACAAAACAACAAAAGATTTTATAGTACACATTTACATTAAGAGACCTACTAAAGAAAACCTATAGAATATACTTAAAAAGTAATCCAGACCGTCAAAGATAACTGAAAATTACTGCTCCAGAAGACTCCAGAGAAAATACCTATAATGATTTCTTGAGTATTTTTTTGGGTACTTACTTAGTAAGATAGTTTTTCTGTTTAATTTTTACCCAACTTTGTTTTTCTGCTTTAAGATGTAAAGAACATTTTTGATTTGGGGTGACTGACTATGACTGTTTTGGGGAAAAGGCAGACAGAAATGATTTTTGAATATACATTCAAAATATATCAATGTTTTGAACATGATTTTTTGAAATAAATAATGTCTAATAAATCATACTTAAAACCCATGATTATAGTTTGTTTAGCAGTCATAAAATACATATCCTAGAAAATATCATAAACTGAAACTCCAATACAGAAAACCTTTTGAAGCTTATAGAGAAAGCTAGATGTATTTAACAATTTACCTTGTTTCTAATTGTTTTATACTAGATTGTAACTGCTGTAAACGCCTATCTGATGCTTCCTCTCTTCCTTGAGCAGACAACATATCCTCCTCCTAGAAAATAAACAAACTGGAAGCTTGAGTATGTGAAAATACAAAACATCATTATACAACATATATATACTTCCAGAATTTAAAATGTAAGTTTAAAGAAGGGATACCAATACAGCATTATCTAATCAAGTCCTTAAAAATAGACCTAGATGTCTGAGAGCTGTCCATGACATGTTTCACTAAAAAAAATTCTGTAGCATAGGATTTATGGTATGACTCATTTTACACTAAAAAATTTAAACATATATGCACATACATACACAGAAAAAAGGTCTTTAAGCTACAATTTGTTAACAGTGATTATTTCCTAGAGATTGGACTGCGAGGTAATCTGGCATTATCTCTATTACATATTTTGTATATACATTGTGCTTTTCTTTATATTTTTCTATATTATTTGCATTTTTATGAATAGCATGCACTCCCTTTAAACTAGAAGAGTATTAAGGTTGAATTTTCAAACAACGAAAAAGGAAAATAAGCAACAGTTTGGAAATAAATCATGCACATACTGAAAAGGGGGAAGAGAACCTCACTACTATTTTTGTATTAGAAAAACAATAATCTAAAGTTGTTGCATATAAATTTATACCAACATTTCAAACTATTTCTGTAGTGCAAATCTAACAAAACAAAGCAGGGATGTGTATGTAGATAATCTGCCTTCAGAATATGCTCTTTTAAAACTTGGATATACAGCATCCCATTATAATCATAGAATATTTCTTCTCTGACCTAGCAATGCTTTGAAATAAATAGGTTTGACTTGTACCACCTTTAGAAAAAATCCTATTTATCCTTTCTTGCCTTCTGTTGTGTTAAATATTTTTTACATACTTTTTTTTTTACATACGTTTTAATTCTATTGAATTTTAGCTATATCTCTTTAAGTTTTAGTAATTGCTCTAGAGATTATAATATGTATCTTTAACTCATCCCAATTTATTTAGAGTTAATATTTAGTTCAGAGAAAACACTGGAATCTTGCAGCAATGTATTTATCTCCATGTACCATCCTAGTCTTGAGTACCATTGTTATATTACATCTGCATACTTTATAAATCCATTGCATAGGCACAGATCATTGAACTCTACCTCTGAAACTAATCATACCCAATATGTTAATTAATTGAATGTAAATTAAAAAAATATCCATCACGTACACTGCTCAATTCTGCTTTAAAGCAGTCATATCTTTTAAGGTATTAATTAAAGAAAAAATGCACAAAAATTATTTCATATGTACATTACTGTGCTCTTAATTTCTTCCTATATCTGAGTCACCATCTGGTGTCCTTTCCTTTTAGTCTGAAGAATTTCTTTTGGCCTTCTTTGAAGAACAGCTCTGCTAGTGACAAATTTTCTGTTTCGTTTTTCTGAAACTGCCTTTATTTTACCCTCATTTTTGAGGTACAGTTTTACTGGACATAGAATTCTTAGTGAGCATTTTTTCCCTTCAGCATTTCAGATATATTATTCCAATGTTTTCTGCTTCCATGTTTCATGTAAGAAGTCAGTCATTACTCTTATCACAGTTCCCCCATTCATGATGTGTAGAAGTAATTTTCTTTGTGTTTATCCTACCTGTTTTCCACCAAATTTTGGAGGTTTCCAGCCATTACTTCCTTAAACATCTTTTCTGCAATTCCAATTACATTTCTGTTGGCTTGCTTTGTATTTTCCAACAGATCTCTGAGGTCTTGTTCATTTTTCTTCCATCTTTTATTTTATTTTGAAGATTTTTATTTAGTTATTTGACACATGGAGAGAAAGAGAGAGAAGAGCAGAAGAAGGGGGAGTGGCAGGCAGAGGTAGAGGGAGAAGCAGGCTCCCTGCTAAGCAAGAAACTTTATGCTAGGCTCCATCCCAGGACCTTGGGATCATGACCTCAGCTGAAATCAAGAGCCAGCTGCTTAACTGATGGAGCCACCCAATGCCCGCATTTTTCTTCCAGTTTTTAAACTCTGTTTTTTGGATAGGAAAATTTTTGTTGATGTCTTAAAGTTCATTGTTTATTTCTTCTGCTTTTTCCAATCTGTTCTTGAGCCCATCTAATTAAATCTTTATTTTGATTGCTGTATTTTAAACTCCAGAATTTCTATTTTTTAAAATTTTTTTCTATTTCTCAGTTAAATTCTCTATCTGCTCCATCACTAAAGCCTTATTTTACTCTAACTTATATACACATTTTCTTTAATTCCTTGAACATATTTAAAACCACTTATTTGAAGTCTTTGTTTGCTATATCTAAGAGCTGGGTATGCTGAGAGTGAATTTCTACTGACTGCTTCCCCTATCCCAGCCCCATCAGTCACACTTTCTGGTCTATAAAGTTTTGGTTGAAAACTGGATAATACAGATAATGCAATGCAGTTACTTTGGATTCTGTTTTGTTCTTCAGGATTATTGGCTTATCTGTTCAAGGAGGTAATTTTATCTTGCATCCATGCAAACTCTGGAATGTTTCCCCTACAGTATGCAGCAGCTACCATCTGTAATAAGTTCTTATTTCTTTCCAGGGTTGCTTTTTTAGCTAGGCTTCTTGGAAATTCTCCTGTGCCTACATACTTTAAGGATCAGTCAAGTTTGGGCAGGGGTAGGGCTCATCCTCTTCATGATTTTGTTGCTCTTGGAGATTCCCCTGTAATTTCAAGCTGCTCTGCTTGCTTTGGGCTCTGTCCTCTGGAACTTCAAACATTAAGGCTTTAGCTTTCTGTTGCTTGAATAGCATACATTTCAGGAATGCAATCAATTATAAAAAGCAGCAAACTCAAACATATAGTTCCATATAGCTCTATCTTTTAAGAGTAGTTTTCTTTCAGTTCACTGCCTACTTTTTCACTGAACCCCTCATTCACCCCTAATATGCATACTCTGGCTGTCAGCCATGGATCTGGTCAGAGTTTATACTCAGAATTTAGGTTTCTCTCTCTGTTTTTTATTGTTGTTCTCTTGCTGCCAATATTTCTTCTTTAAATTTTCAGCTGCTTCTCCCACCTTAAACTTTGATCTTGGCCATTTAAGTCCATAGAAAGTGGTTATTTTCTGAAGCCATAGCTATGGGGGTTGGCGAGAACTCTCAGGCTAGAAATTAAAAAAAATCTACAATTTGTGTCTCTTTCAGGGTCTTTCTGTTTTTGGGTGTGTCCCAGGATTTTAAAGAATGTATCCAAGTTTATAACTGTTATCTATGGGAAATTTTACATAAGCCTTTAAGGAATCCACCATTAGAAATCTATAATCAATTTTCACAGATTAGGAAATAAGGCTTAGAAAATTTACACAGCTACTAAGTACCACAGCTAGAATTTTTAATAATTAGATCCACCTAAATCTAAAGTCTGACATTTCCTTGACACCTTCCTGAAATGTCCTTATTACACATAAAAACAAGAGTTTCTTATGCCAATAAGTATTTCCACAAATAACACAAAATGTAGTATTAAATGCTTCTTTTCACCTATGTATTACCAATTAATCAAACTTGATCTTGTCTCTATGTCTCTCAGTAATGATGTGTTCAGGAATGACTACAATGTTTTGATTCAGGAGAAAGTGAATGGAAGTAAAGTTATTTCCAAAATTATAATTTGGTTTCCTAATTTCATACTTTATATTTAGAGAACAATAAAATGATTTTAATTTGCTTTCCAGCAACCCTCTTTAACACCTAATCCAAAATAGTTTAATAATAAAATTCAGAGAATACTAAGTTAAAGGCTTCCAGTTGTCTTAGAAAAAGGAAAATACCTTCTTTTGGATTTGTCCTTGAAGATCTTCAGTCAAGATAGTTAACTCTTCCACTTTGGCTACTGCAACTGTCAGATCTAACTTGCCTTGCCTACAATAGAAAGTAAATTAATAAACCTTTTCATAGGGCATAAAGAATTAAAAAAGCTAGAAAAAAAATCTAAATTTGGTAAAATCGGCAATAACTCTTATGCACCTAAAAATGGATCTAAGGGGTAGATACTGAAAGACTCCTTTATTACTGATAAAATGCATGTGGAAGAGAGTAAAAAAGAAAAATATAGGCAAAGGGCACGGGTATAAAGTGGGAGTCATTAATACTTTATTTGAATAAATTATATTTCATAATCAAATGATTCATATTTCATGAGAAAGCACTTTATCATCTTAGTAAATTACCTAACAAAAATGGCACTGCTAAGTAGAATATAGTTATAACTTCCTGAATTTATAGAGTTAAAGAAGTAGCACTGATTGGCTTTTCTATCAAAATGAACCAAAGCTTCAATGCCTTGATCATTCCTTAAACATCAGAAGTATGTATTACATAACCACTTAACATGATGAATTCAAACATTTGTCTCAAAATAGTATAATACTTTTTTTAGAAATTATAGTTGCAAAGGATAAAAATGACAAGTTTTTTTAATGTTCCATCAGTATTAAATAAGTTTCAATATCTTCTTGACTCCCCATAGAAAGATTTTAAAATAAGACTTTCTGAAACAGAAAAAAAAAAATTTTTAATATCCTACCAATTAAGTATTAAGTATGAATACAAAACAAAAAATATGATAGTTGTCTTTCTCCGATTGACTTATTTCACTAAGCACGATACGCTCTAGTTCCATCCACGTCGTTGCAAATGGCAAGACTTCATTTCTTTTGATGGCTGCATAGTATTCCATTGTGAACTATCATATGATCTCCCTGACATGAGGACATGGAGAAGCAACATGGGGGGGTAGGGGGATAGGAGAAGAATAAATGAAACAAGATGGGATTGGGAGGGAGACAAACCATAAATGACTCTTAATCTCACAAAACAAACTGGGGGTTGCTGGGGGGAGGTGGGATTGGGAGAGGGGGAGCGGGCTATGGACATTGGGGAGGGGAGGCGAACCATAAGAGACTATGGACTCTGAAAAACAACCTGAGGGTTTTGAAGGGTCAGGGGTGGGAGGTTGGGGGAACAGGTGGTGGGTGATGGGGAGGGCACGTTTTGCATGGAGCACTGGGTGTTGTGCAAAAAGAATGAATACTGTTACGCTGAAAAAATTAATAAAAAGGGAAAAAAAAAGGCAAAAAAAAAAACAAAAAAAAAAACAAAAAATATGAATACAAACACTTGGATTATGTAAAAAGCATACATTTTTAGGAACAAAGCTACTTAGTGTAGGACTGTCCGTATTCCTTCCTTCCTTCTTTCTTTCTTCCTTTCTTTTTAAATATTTTATTTATTTGACAGAGAGAGCAAGCGAGCGAGCGAGTGTGCATAAGCCAGGCGGAGAGTCAGAGGGAAAGGGAGAAGCATACTTCTCACTGAGCAGGGAGCCTGACACAGGGCTTGATCCAGGAACCCTGTGATCATGACCTAAGCCAAAGGCAAATGCTTAAGACGCTTAACCGACTTAACCACCCAAGAGCCCCTCCATATTTATTTCTTAATTATATTTTATGTAGGTATTATAAATCAACCATTTTAGTGCTGTTGGACTTAAAAAATTATTTGATAGGAAATTCACGATATATGTTAGTTAATTGACTTACCTTTGGCTAACAGTATCTATAAATTACATTACTGATTAGCATACAACAATAGGAAATAAAAATCTAACAGCAGCTAAATGTATCAGATAATTATTAGAAAACAGAAACTGTCCTAAATGCTTTGCAATCATCTCACTTACTACAATCAGTTTACTTTGTCAATTAAGTACTATTAAGACTATTCCACCAAACTGAAGTCAAAGAGTGAGGTTGACAGAGATTTACCAATTTGCCCAAGGATTCACAAGTAATGAAACTGGTATTTAAACAGAGTCCTCTATGATACACTGTCTAAAAAAAAATGGTTCCAATACTATAAAATTAAGCACTTTAGGAAAATGCTTTGTTTTGAATAAATCCAATTTATAAAAATCTGTATTTATCAGACATAAAATAGACTTTTTCTACTTGCAAAATGTTTTACCAAACAACAAAACTAAAACTAAAACCCACCTTATACCAATGTATTTAAAATCTCCTTCAAGGTTAGAGAGAATTTCAAGATTGCAGTTACTATATGAATCCATAAATGAACCTACCATTTATAACACTCTGTATATTTTAAAAGGAAAACCTTGAGTAAGATATTTAAGTAGTAATGATAAAATTGAGTAAACTCTAAGGAAGCATAACACCCACACTGATTTGGTTTTCTTGTCTTCAGACAGGGATAACAATGTTTGTTCTACTTATCTCATGGGTTGCTGAACAAGTCAAAATACATACTGTGTATTAAGGTGCACTATAAACTACAAACCAAATGTAAGGCCACAACATGATTAAGAAAAAAAAAAAAGATCAGTTAGAGACATAATCAGAATAGGGTGGGTAAACTCCAGAGTCAGGAACCCAGTTCTGTCACTGACTAGTAATGTGGCCTAATGCAATTCATCTGACACAAAGTGTCTCAGCTATTTTATATCCAAAAACAGGGAGGTGGACTGGACAATCTGCAAAGACCAAAACCCTATAATAGTTGGTCTCTTGATTTCCAATTTTCCTAATGATTCTAATTCTAAACTGTCTTTCAATTGTGTATTCCATTTCCACTTCATGGCCCAACCATTGGTCCCATCATTACTTCCCAGGACTATTCCAATGGTTTTCAAACTGAAGTCTTCACTGTGGGTCTCCTCCTTAATTCAATTTCTATAATGCATCTTATCTGCAAATTAAGGTTTTCTACTGGTAAAAATTCTTGTTTAATAACACTTTCTGGATTCCCTACTTCTTTGGGCACACAATCAACACTCCTCTGCATGGCATGTAAGGCTAGCCTTCATTTGGCCTCAGAGAGTCTCATCTCTTGCCAATTCTCTTCATGTTAATTATTTTTTCAAGTATAACAGAGCGCTAACTCACTGTTTCTTAAAACAGATCCTTGTCTATTTTTTGACATGTTTGACTGGACTAAACTTCTTGTTTTCTCATATATTCCTCAAAAATTTTCAAGACGTAGCTCAAAAGACTCCTCATCTCCAGTCTTCCCTAACTTCTCCTAGGCAATAGACCTTATAATGCCAGTCTGCATAATACATAATACTTTGTACATTAACACTGATTTCCTTGTGGAATTGTGAGTTTGTTATATATTTAATATATAATATTAAATACATAAATATTAAAAATATTAAATATTAAATTAAATTAAAAATTAAATAAAATATTAAATATATAAATATATAATATTAAATATATAGTATTAAATATGTTATATATTATATATAAAATATATAACAAACTCACAATTTAAACATAATATATAATATTAAATATTTAATATTTAACATAAATATTAAATATTTAATATATAATAAAATATATTATATATTGAATATATAATAAACTCACAAATATAATATATAATATGTAATATTATATATTATATTGAAATAATATATTTATTATATATTTAAGGAAATATGGAATATAAGATCATTAAAGGCAAGAATCACATTTTAATAATTTTAAATCCTTAGGAGATAGCACAGTACCTGGCATATATATGGCAGACATGTAAATATGACACAAATCAATGAAAAAGCATAAAAGGAAAGAAGATAAACAGTAACAGGTACAATTTATATCTTGATATTTTACTTTAGATCCTGCATACCCAATTTGATATTTATGTATATTTATGTGAATACATGCTATAGAAATATTTATAAAACTATATATAAACCATATAAAACTATATTATATATAAATTATATATTATACATAATATAGAAATCATTAAAATTTTATATATAATATACAAATTATATATAAATTATAAAAATATATATTATAGATAATATATAAAATATATAAAAATAATATATCGTATATTATATACCTTGTTTCACAAGATAGAAATGAACTAAATACTTTTACTTCTGGCATGAAATACTAAAAAATATTCTAGAATAAAAATTGTAAGGTCTGGGGTACCTGGATGGCTCAGTGGGTTAAGCCTCTGCCTTATGACCTCAGGGTCCTGGGAGTGAGCCCCACATCGCACTCTCTGCACAGCAGGGAGCCTGCTTCCCCCGCTCTCTCTCTGCCTACCTCTCTGCCTACTTGCGATCTCTGTCAAATAAATGAATAAAATCTTTAAAAAAAAAATGTAAGGTCTGTCTTCTGAACCTTACTCCACCACCACAAAAGCCATGTAAATTAGGCCAATCACTTAACCTTTCTGAGTCTCAGAATAGTAGCTGTAAAATACAGATTAAGAACAATTTTCCTGCATAGCTCACAAAATTAACATAAAGTTCAAATAAATTAATGCATATTAAAGCACTTTTATAAACTTTATTGTAGTTTATACAAAGGCAAACTATTATCATTATTTTGCCTTTTTTAAGAATTTAAATTGTCAAGAACTGCGTGGTAGAGCTAGATTACAGCTGAGAAAGCTTTGGGATGCTTGAATTTTTAGCCTTAACTCTTGGCCAAAAAATGGAAAGTAGTATTTATGATGTGCTGCTTAAAAAGTATGAATCTTACCTGGTAACCCCCAAACAGGAAAACCCCTGATGGTTTTCACCTAGTACTAGGTAGACAACAGGGATGGATTATGTGAGTAGAGGGGAAAAAAAGACACATCTTGGTAACTGAATCTGGAGACAAAACATGTCTTTGTCTAAAGACCCTAGGGATGCTTGTGGCTGAATGTCACCTATACCCTGTATGCCTGCTTAAGCTTTTTTTTAACTGCATGAAATTAAAAAAAAAAAAAAAAAAAAAGCCTTATGTGAGTATGCTCTGCAGAAACTTGTCAGTCCTTTCAAATATTCAAACTTGTAAAACCTTTGAAGGAATCAACAAAAATAATAGTAATTTTATTTTCTGAAGGATGTTTAATAACTATATGTTTATACTATTTTATATGCAAATGTCTTAGACATATGTCTGCTTATGGACATAATTTTATAATTGTTAAAAATAGTTTCCTTTTTGGAAAACACATTTGCTAAAAAAGAAGAATAACTAAATGCTAACAATTTTAATGTTAAAACTACACTTATATTTATTTTTTGCTCCAAAGGAATATTTTTAAATGCATAATATTTCATTTTCAGGTACGCTTCCTTGTCAATTTAAAAATTTCTGGGATTTGATTAGCAGAGAGGAACACAGCTGTGGAGTAAGAGGACCCTAGGCTTATCTTGTCCCACAAACACAACTAGCTAAATATCAAATCATCCTAAATATCCCAGAAATTGACCTGAAGATTGACAGAAGAAACTCCACAACTAAAGGGAGAGAAGAGGCCACATCAAAAAAGGTAAGAAGTGCAGAGATGAGGTTTAGGGGTGCTACAGAAGGGAAGGGGCTGTGGTCAAGGAGAAGGACAAAAATGGGGGGAATTCACAGAGGAACATACAAGGAGAACATTTCCTCAAAGCCTTTGGCCTAGATAGGGGCTGAATTTTGCAGGTTCTTGGAACCAGCTGGGCTTGAAGCACTGGAATTTTAAATTTTGGTGGGCTTGACTGGGATAGAGTCTAGAGGGCACTGTGCTGCTCTTAGAGAGAAGGCAGGCAAACAACTGGGAGCAGGCAGCATGGAAACAGTGATCTGCAGAATGTATGAGGCACTCATTGGGGAGATTATTTGCTCTTCTCATAGTGCATCTCTTATAGGCAGCATTCACTGAGACACCTTTCTGAATTGGCTAGTGCCATTTCCCTCCCCCACCCCTCAACATAAATACAGAGCCACCTGGGAGAAGCGGCACAGCATGAATATTGGCTGCCTTAATTGCTTATACCAAACCCCAACCCCTTGAGCTCTGGTGGGACTGCCCTTCTTAGTCAAGCTTGTCTCTATTTCAGTGTGGTGGGCCCCCACTCCAGAAGACCAGCACAGTCCCCTTCCCACACCACGTCTCCAGATCAGAGGGTTTTACAGGGCCTCAGTTCTGGTGGAGGTGATGTCAAGTCTCATTTCACAGGCAGACCAGAGCACACCTCATTAAAACACTACATTCAGTCATGGACCAAATACAGCCCACAGTAGGCTAGGAGAGCCTCTGCAGATGACTGGCCTAAAGTGCAGAGCAGCCAAAACACAAAAACACACTGGAGGCACTCCCTGAAGTGCCAGATTTCTTCTTCATAAGGCCAGTACTTTCAGAAGCACGAGACACAGCTGGCTTTTCTAACACATAGAAGAAGGCAGAGATTAGACAAAATGCTAAAATGAGGAATTTATCCCAAATGAAAGAAAAGTATACTATGGCTGGATATCTAAGGATAACTGATATAGGTAACATGTCTGGTGAAGAATTTAAAGCAACAATAATAAGAATACTTAGTAGGCTTGAGAAACATAGAAGACATCAGTGAGACACTTACCACAGGAACTGAAGAGTTAAAAAAGAATCCACCAGAGATGAAGAATACAATAAATGAGATTGGAAAAAGGAGTGATGCAATAAACATCAGGTTGGAAGACACAGAGAAGTGAACTAGTGATCTAGAAGACAACAGAATGGAAAATAATGAAGCTGAATAAAAGAGAGGAAGAATCCTGCAACATGAGAACAGATTTAGAGAACTCAGCCACTCCATCAAATGTAATAACATTCGTATTATAGGAGTCTGAGACAAAGAGAGGGAAAAGGTGGCAGAAAATTTATTTTAAGAAATAACAGCAGAAAACTGCCCTAATTGAGGGAAGGAAACAGACATCCAGATACAGGAGACACAGAGAACTCTTATCAAAATCAACAAAAGCAGGCCAACACCAAGACATACTGTAATTAAATTTGCAAAATACTGTGATAGAGGAAAAAAATCTTAAAAGCAAAAGACAAAAAGAAGTCCTTTGCTTATAAGGTTGGCTGGAGATCTCTCAACAGAAGGGAGTGGCATGATATATAGTCAAAGGGCTGAATGGGCAATATCTGTAGCCAAGAATCCTCTATCCAGCAAGGTTACCATTCAGAATAGAAGGACAGATAGATTTTCCCAGTCAAATAAAAACTAAAGGAATTCATGACCAATAAACCAGCCCAGCAAAAATTATCAAAGGAGACTCTTAGGACTGCAAAGGAGAGACCAAAAGTGACAAAGCCAAGAAAGGATCAGAGGAAATCACCAGAACGGTGACAAAACAAGTGATAAAATCACAATAAATACATATCTTTCAATAATCACTTAGAATGTAAATGGACTAAATGTTCCAATCAAAAGACAGAGGGTGGCAAATGGATAAAAAAACAACAATACCCATCTACATGTTGCCCACAAGAGACTCACTTTAGATGTAAAGATACCTGCAGATTGAAAATGAGGGGATAGAAAACCAATTATCATGCAAATGGATGTCAAAAGAAAGCTAGACTAGAAATACTTATATCGGATAAACTAGCCTGTAAAACAAACGGAAGGGAGCTAATTGATAGTAACACAATAATAGTAGTGGACTTTAATACCCCACTTACATTAATGGATAGATCATCTAAACAGAAAATAAATAATGATTTGAATGACACAATGGATCAGATGGACTTAACAGATATTCAAAACATTCCATCCTAAAAGAGCAGAATACACCCTCTTCTCAAGTGCACATGGAATTATCTCTCCTGAATAGATCACATATTAGGTCACAAAACAGGCTTGAACAAATACTTGACTGAAATATTTGAAAATTATTTGAAGAACTGAAATAATACCACGTACCTTTTCTGACCATAACACTATGAAATGAAAAAGCAAACACAAGAAAAAATCTGGAAGGCCACATACATGGAAGTTAAACAACATGCTAGTAAACAATGAATGCGCCAACCAAAAAAATCACAGGAAATATAAAAAAAAAATACATGGAAACAAATGAAAATGGAAATGCAATGGTCCAAAACTTTGGAATGAAACAAATGCAGTCCTAAGAGGGAAGTATGTAGCACTACAGGCCTACCTCAAGAAGTGACTCTCAAGTAAACAACATAATCTTCTACCTAAAGGAGCTAGAAAAAGAACAAATGAAGCTTAAAGTCAGCAGAAGGACGTAATCAAGATTAAAGAGAAATACGTGATATAGAAACTGAAAAAAATGATAAAATATATCAACAAACCCCGGAGCTGGTTCTTTGAAAAAAAATGAATAAATTGATGAACCTCTAGCCAGACTTACCAAAAGAAAAGAGAACCCAAATAAATGAAATCACAACAAGAGAGGAGAGTTAACTACCAATACCACAGAAATCCAAACAATTATAAAAGAATATTATAAAAAAGTATATGCAAACAAATTGGACAATGGATTAATTCCTAGAAACATACAAACTACCAAAAACTGAAACAGGAAGAAGTAGAAAACTTAAGCAGCTTGATAACGAGAAAAGTAATTCAATTAGTAATCAAAAACTCCAACAAATAAAAGCCCAGGACAAGATAGCTTCACAGGGGAATTTTACCAAACATTTAAAGAAGAATTAATACTTCTGAAATTGTTCCAAGAAATAGAAAAGGAAGGAAACCTTCCAAATTCATTCTATGAGGCCAGCATTATCCTGCTACCAAACCCAGAAAAAGATTCCACTGAAAGAAAGAACTATATAGGCTAATATCCCTGATGAACATGGATGCAAGAATTCTCAGTAAAATACTAGCAAACTGAATCTGACAATACATTAAAAAAAATCATTCACCATGATCAAGTGGGATTTACTCCTGTGTGACAAGAATTGTTCAATATTTGCAATATCAATCAATGTTATATATCACATCAACAAGATAAAGGATAAGAGCCACATGATCCTTTCAATAGATTCAGAAAAAAACATTTGACAGTGGACAATATCCATTCATGATAAACAGTCTCAACAAAATAGGCTTAGAGAGAAAATAGCTCAACATAATAAAGTCCATCTATGAAAAACCCAAAGCTATTACAATCCTCAGTGGGGAAAAACTAAGAGCTTTTCCTCTATGGTTAGGAACAAGACAGAAATCAAAATGTCGTAATTATCAATATGTTTTTTTTTAGATTAAACATCAAATACAGTGAGTCTATTTTAAGGTAAATTTTTATAAATTTCTTTTGTAGTCTCTTATCAACAGAATTCTAGAAAGGTTTATAATTCTTTCATATAAGGAAAAATGGTAAGGTTCTGAAAGAAATAAAACCCGGTTTTTACTAATTTGATACATATTCTAAGTTTTTATTTTTTTGTTTCAAGTTTTTATTTAAAATCAATTAATATATAGTATAATATTATTTTCAGTAAGTAGTAGAATTTAATGATTCATCACTTACACATCATACCCAATGGTCATCACAAATGCCCACCTCCTCTCTAACAATTCTTAGTTTGTTCTCTTCTCTATGATTAAGAATCTGTTTTATCTGCTTTTTCTCAATTTTTTTCTTCCCTATGTTCATCTGTTTTGTTTTTTAAGCTCCACATGAGTGAAATCATATGGTATTTTTCTTTGACTTATTTCACCTAGAATAATACATTCTAGTTCCATTCACATCACTGCAAATGACAAGTTTCATTCTTTTTCATGGCTGAATAATATTCTAGTCTCTGTGTGAGAGTGAATGTGTATGTGTGTGTGTACCACAACTTATCTATTCGTTAGTTGATGGATTAGTTTGGGCTCTTTCCATAATTTGGCTACTGTTGAATATTCTAAATATTTTATTTTAAACATTTTATTTATTTATTTGATAGAGAGAAAGCACAGAGGGAGAGTGAGAGCGAGAAGGAGACTCCCCACTGAGCAGAGAGCTTGATGCAGGTCTTGATCCCAAGACCCCGAGATCATGACCTGAGCTGAAGGCAAAAGCTTAACTGAGTCTACCCAGGCACCCCCAAATATTCTAAATTTTTAAATGTAAAAGAAAAATGCACACATCAGGTACTTTAATAAGTACTTCTGTAATTATCTAGTATAAATAAACCAATCATTTCTGCTTAAAAACTTCCGAAAATCCCCAAACATAATTTTAGACAAAGTTCTGAATTTTTAAGATCACTGCTGTTTTTAGGAAACTGAAATAAGAAGCACAAGTTCTTGTATTTTATTTTTTAATTTATTATTTATTTATTTTTGGAGAAGTTTTATTTTAATTTTCTCTCCTTTCAATCTTTAGTTTGTAGTGTAATGATTAAACCTATTCAAAAGACAGAAGCTTGCTGAGAAACTCTAAAAACAATGGATAATAATTCATGTACTGAGCTATTAAAATTTTAAGAGGTTCCACAGTCTAAACATAGTTCATTTGTATATAATTTTTATATAATTTAGTTCAAAATTATATATAATTTAGTTCAAAATGCTGAATTCTGTTAGAATATAATTTTCTATCATACTAGTAGTTCTCTATATTTTCTGGGTATGAGAGTGAGCTTTTTGCAACCATATGTGCATAGTCTCTGAGTCTTATTTCAGAATATTGGGGGAAGGGGAAAGAAGGGTAGTACCTGGCATCTCTCTTTTTCAGAATCACTATAGTTTATTCTACAGCTACTGTCTTAGATTTTACACAATAACTCATAATCAACATGTTTATCTTTGCAAAAATATTGTAAACAATGATTACAAATATAGTTTTAGAGTGTTACAACTTTAAATAGCACTGATAATCTGGAGAACACATTAATTTTCTGTTATTATATAGGCTTATGCAATGGACATGTTCAAAAGTTTTTACCACACACCTGTCATGTATCAGACACAAAAGATGTTTTGCTAGGTAGTACAGAGCACACAAAGAAAGGTGAGATACAGTTATCTTTTTTAAAAGAATTTATTTATTTATTTGAAAGAGAGAGACAGCGAGAGAGGGAGCACAAGCAGGGGGAGTGGGAGAAGGAGAAGCAGGCTCCCTGCCAAGTAGGGAGCCTGATGCATGGCTCGGATCCCAGGACTCTGGGATCATGACCTGAACCTGAACTGAAGGCAGCCACTTAAGGACTAAGCCACCCAGGGGCCCTATAGTTATCTTTAGAAGGACCACAAAGCACACTTCTTCAATCACTACCCAAGATAAAAAGAAAGTATTATGATTCAGAGTAGGTAGTATATTTGCATTTAGTTCAGAGAATATTGAAGCAGGAGGTATTTAAAATGAGAATTGGCTGAGAAATGGTGAATTTCACAAGCAGATACAAAGAGAAGCTTCAGGAAGGAAAAAGTACTAGCATGAAGGTAGGAAAGTGAAGGACTTGCTTAGAGAAGATGGGAAATAAGACTGGAAAGGGGATGGGAGGTTACAATGTGGGTCAATTAACAAGTTAAGTGATCTGTATTACTTTAAATGCAAGGACTTGCTCAAAAAATGGGATCAGAGCTGTACTTTTGGAATTTAAATCTGGCATTTGTATGTCAAAAACTAATGATAAACTATATGCTGGCTAACTGAATATAATAAAAATAAATAAATCAAGTAAATAAATCTGGCATTTATGAAAAACGTTGGACTAGAATGATGGTTCTGTCTTCTTCTTTAACCAATAGATCATAATAAATGAGCCAGAGGCAGGAAAGACCTAGAGTGATGTCAACAATAAGTAAGCAGTTCCACTGGGTAAGATGGCATAGATTTTACCAGGACAGAATCTAAGAGATTCCATCCATTCATTCTTTAAACAAATATTTATTGAGTGCTTGTAACATGCCAGACACTGTGAATACAGTCAGGACACGTTTAGCTTCAAGTGTTGGTGACTCATTCAGTTTTCTTTTTTAAACTGTATTTCTGGAGTCCTAGATTTATTTCATTAAGCACATAATGTAAACTGTACTAAGTACTATTGTCAGCACTGGTGATGCAGCAGTAAGCAAGGGAGATAAAGCCCTTGTCTTCATTAAGTTTACATTGTAGTAGAGGGAGAAAGACAATATATATGTAAAAAAATAAATGAAGTAATTTCAGAGTGTGATAATGCTATGAAGCATATGGTATAGAACAATGACAGAAAGACATGGATCATCAGGAAGAGCCTGTCTTAGCAAGGATATTTGAGCTAAGGTCTAAAGGACAATGGAGTCAACTTCGGGAAATCTAGGGAAAGTTGTAAGGCAGAGAGAATTAACAATAAATACAAACAGAAGAAGAAAGGTACTTCAAGAAATTATAATTAGCTAGTATTACAGAAAAAAAAGTAGAAATCAGAGAGGAAGACAGAGAGATCCTATCATATAAGTACCTTTGGACACAGTAAGAAATTTTCAATTTGTTCCAATTGCAATGAAAATCCACTGAGTGTTAAAATAGGTGAGTGATGTGATTCGTTTTATGTTTTGAGGAGAATACTTAGGCTGGTGTATAGTGAATGATTTACAGTGGATAAGAGTGAAAGCAGAGAGATCAGATAGAAGACGTAAAAGCAAGAGATGGTGATGGCTTGAGGTAGAGGTGAGAGTGGTAATGATTGGATTTGTGATAATCTGGAAATAGAGCCAAAAAGATATGAGTGGGGGGGGGGGTAAAGCAAAAGAGAAGTATCAAGCAAAATTCCTAGGTTTGATGACAGTATTAATTACAAGATAGGGAAGATTTGCACTCCTTAGCTCAATCACAGCAGTTCCACTTATATCATTTTTATATATTGGGGTTGTATGTATAAGATTTTTAAAAGGGTTCTGCTGCTAAAAAAAAAAAAAAAAAGTTGGAAAATCTTTGCTCTACCAATTCAAGTACAGAGCTCCACAAAGTGATCATTGCCAGAAGCACATATCGGGGAAACAGTATTACTGAGATTAAATTTTAAGTTGGGTAGGATAAATGTGATCATATAATATCCCTAGAAATTTAAGAAATGTCTACTTTCAGTAGGTAGGCTACTGAAGTAGAAAAAGCTAAGTAAGAAAAGAAATAGCTACAAAGGTTAGAGAGGAAATCAGGGCACAAACACAAAAGACAGTAGAGAAATGTTCAAGAAGGACAGAAAAATCATCAGTCAAAAAGAATGGAAATGTTGTTTTCAGGCAAACAAGGTAAAAGGTACCAGTAAACTTGAGGAAAAGATTAGAGAGGTGGGACTAAATCTAAGTTGAAAGAAATTCCAATGAGTGACAACAGTACATACAGATTCTTCTTCCAAGCAAGTTCAAAAAAGGGAAAGAAAATACAGTAATCTGAAGAAAGTCAGGTGACATCTATATACTGGAGGTCTTGGGAGAACCCCACAAAAGAGAGACTAAGAGGGATTGCTTTATATATATCTTACAAAAGCCTACTTACATAGGTTGGATATCAAAGTAGAATGGAGGAGAGCATAGATAGTAAAAGTATAGTACATTGCAAAACTGCAGAGAAGCTCATTTTATTTCTATTTTAAAGATGAGGAAACTGAAGTTCAATCAGTTAAGCATCCTGCCCAAGTCAATAGAAAATAAAAAATAAGAATACAAATATAGAGCTGTTTGACTTCAAAGCCTATGCGCTTTAAACTTAACACCACTTAGAAGAACATTCTTAGTTTAGGTGTGCAAATGTGGAGTATTAGCAAAATATAAAATACCAGTAAGATACATAGTTTGAAGTAAAACAGTAACCCCCATTAGAGGTAAAAGTTCCAAACAATTAAGTTATGAATTTGTTTCTACTCTTGACCAGTATGGTCTAGAAGTAAGTCTAACATTCTTGATGCCCTCTAAAGATGAAGAGGAAAAGAAAAACATTTTTGAGT
This sequence comes from Meles meles, assembly GCF_922984935.1. NCBI lineage: Eukaryota > Metazoa > Chordata > Mammalia > Carnivora > Mustelidae > Meles > Meles meles. The sequence continues at coordinate 83,331,545 of NC_060067.1, read as the reverse complement.
AGGGGGTGACTGTAAGTAACCCCCACTTTTTTTTTAAAAGGGGCTGGGGCATGGGCAGAAGGAGAGAGCAGGCTTAAGGAGGTATTACACCCAGTGCAGAGCCCAACTTGGGTCTTGATTTCGCAACCCTGAGATCATGACCTGAGCCAAAACTGAGCTGGATGGTTAATTAACTGAGTCACCCAGGCACCACTGTAAGTAACTTGTCCTCATAAAGTTTACACTGAAGTAGTAAATAACATTGAAATAAAACAGTATGATGGGATAGGAAAATGCCAACAAACCCCTTTTCTTATATTAATACATGTTTTCTATGCTCAGAAAACTAGCTGCCAACACATAAGCAACTGTGGAAATTCTTATGACAAGCACACCTGCACAGGGCCATCTCTCATGAGGGATAGTTTCCAAGAAACACTATGAATCAAAAGTGGTGATCCATGAATTCCAGATTTCCAGAGCATTTTAATAATAGAAGACACAATATTATTCAAATTTGGACATGAAACATCTGAGAAAAATCTGTTATCTCAGCTAAAATAAAACTATTACATGGCAAAGGTATATACATATATTTCTAAAATATCTAAAATAAAAATTATTGGCACATTTTTGAAGAAAAAAGTATGCATCCATAAAGAAATTAATGAACACAATGAATATACATAGTGATTTATGTAACTTAAACTTTGTTGCACTAAGCATAATAAGATTATACTAAAAATTACATTCCTATCACATCAGCTCTTACACTCTTCAATAAAACCATTCAGTTATAAAGCATTTTACGATCACATTTTAAAGATTTCCTGGATTTTATGTCATATTTAAACAGAACACTAAACATAAAAAATACACAAATGTGTCTATCATGCATTTAAACCTAGAGATGATTAGTAATAAAAACAGGTTTAAAAGTCAATATAGGTTAAAGCCTGGATCCATAATGGGAAATACTGAAAAATTTCTTAATTTATCCACAAGGCTACTATTAGTTATATTAGAAATGTTTTTTTTTTTTTTCAGGTGTGCATTAGAAAAACTACTAAGCAGGCATACATTACTCCACAACTGAAGAATTTAACATATAATTTTCTAAATAATTACAGTCCAAGGAAAAAGTTGTGCCCCAAAAGACCAAGGGTGAAGTAAACTAATGAAAAACCCACATAAATTTAGTTTGCCCCTGCAATGAGAAGCAATTTATCTATTTAACTGACTTACTGACTCAAAAAATGTTTTTTTGAGCACTTGTCACATGTCTAGCACTGGTTTAGATGATGGCAAGATAAAAATGGCTAAATTAAGAGCTTATAAACTAGCAAAGATCAATTTATAAAGAATTATATATAATAAAGTGTTAAAAATGCCCTGACAGATGTATGAACAGTCTACAGCTGAAGCACAAAGGTAGGCATGCTTGGTTCCTATGCAAGGAGGAAGAAACCATAAAGATTTAGAAAAAGATTTCTAGAAAATGTGACACTTGAGCTGAACCTTGAAAGTTGAGACATTTATCAGCAAAGGGTTTCAGGCAGACTGACAATATGAACAGAAGTAGGGAATTATGAAATAGCATGGCTTGTTTGGGAAACTGAAAGTAGTTCAGGAAATTAAAGTGAGGATTGACAAAATAAACAGAGTTAAGTTCCCAGGGGTCAAGTCACATAAGGCTTTAATGTCATTTTGAGTAATTTGAATTAAATCCTACAGGCATTTAGTAGCCATCAAAGAAGACAGACATGATTAGACTTTATTTTAGAAAGATAATTTTTTTTCCCATTTTATTTATTTTTTCAGCGTAACAGTATTCATTCTTTTTGCACAACACCCAGTGCTCCATGCGAAACGTGCCCTCCCCATTACCCACCACCTGTTCCCCCAACCTCCCACCCCTGACCCTTCAAAACCCTCAGGTTGTTTTTCAGAGTCCATAGTCTCTTATGGTTCGCCCTATGACCCAGCAATTGCACTACTGGGTATTTACCCTAAAGATACAAACATAGTGATCCGAAGGGGCACGTGTACCCGAATGTTTATAGCAGCAATGTCTACAATAGCCAAACTATGGAAAGAACCTAGATGTCCATCCACAGATGAATGGATAAAGAAGATGTGGTATATATACACAATGGAATACTATGCAGCCATCAAAAGAAATGAAATCTTGCCATTTGCGACGACGTGGATGGAACTAGAGCGTGTCATGCTTAGTGAAATAAGTCAATCGGAGAAAGACAACTATCATATGATCTCCCTGATATGAGGACATGGAGAAGCAACATGGGGGGGTAGGGGGATAGGAGAAGAATAAATGAAACAAGATGGGATTGGGAGGGAGACAAACCATAAATGACTCTTAATCTCACAAAACAAACTGGGGGTTGCTGGGGGGGAGGTGGGATTGGGAGAGGGGGAGCGGGCTATGGACATTGGGGAGGGGAGGCGAACCATAGAAAGATAATTTTGAGAACTATGAAAAAAGAAGGTGGGGAGGGCTAAGTTAATTTGGAGGTTACTACAGCATTGATGGACTGAGCAAAACAGTAACAATATAGTGACAAAAAAGTGGAGGACCTGAGAGACATTTAGAGGGTAGAGCTGGAACAGCAAAGGATTTTGGATGCTTCCTGGTTTTCTGAAGCAGGAACTGGATGGTGTCATTCACAAATATAGAAAGATTCAAGAGTTATGGTAAGAAGCTCAGTTTAGTATCTTTGACCTATGTTAAGTGGAAATAACAAAAAGAACCTAAAGCTAGAAAAACTGAATGGGATCTCATCTTTGGAAATTGTTGAATCCACAAAAGATGTGTGAAACGAGTCCAATTACAACAATTTTGAGGCTATATCATACAGAAGCTTATTAAGGACTGTTTCTATACTCTGAGCACACATGTATATATTTAAAGTTTTCAATAAATATAAAATAAGGTGATTGATGAGTTACAGATTCTTTATATGAAGATAATATCTGTATCTGCTAATGAGATCATTCCTTAGTGGCTAAAATTTTTTTAAATAAATATTCTGACAATGCCAATTCTGATGAAAGGTTAATAAGGATCTCTATGCAAGTGCTTTAGTCAGTCTTTACAGTTACACCCTTTTACAAGTTATTCTTGAGGGGTGACTGCGTGGCTCACTTGGTTAAGCAGCTGGCCCTTGATTTCAGGTCAGGTCACGATCTCAGGGTCCTGGGATAGAGCCCAGATAGGGCTCCACACTCAGTGGAAAGTCTGCTTCTCTCTTTCTCCTGCTCTGTTCCCTCTGCTCTTACCCTGCTCGTGGCCTACTTGGTTGAGCCTCTGATTCTTGCTTTTGGCTCAAGTAATGATCTCAGGATTGTGAGGCTGAGCCGCACATTGGGCTCTGCCCTCAGTGCAGAGTCAGCTTGAGATTCTTTTCACCTCCCTCTTGCCCCACCCCGCCACTGCTCTTTCTGCAGCTCATGCTCACTTGCTCTCTAAAATTAAAAAAAAAAAAAAAAAATAAGGCAGATGTACAATCTGATCACATGATTTGAAAAATAATCATTTCCATAAGTTATCTAAATATACATTATAAACAAAATATATGACCAAAAAAAGGACTGAAAGAGAAATAGCAAAAAATCTCATCTTAAAGTGAATAAATGCTAAGTATATCAACAAGAAAAGAATAAAAATCTGGTGTGATGAATTGAGAGAAGTCTTGGAGAAGGCAGATTTCAACCAGATTTTGAAAGTTGTAAGTTTTCTGAGAAACGGAATAATGATCAAAGGCAAAAGGAGGAAACCAAAATTTTTCCATAAGAAACAGTAAAATGACTACTTTGAGCAGTCTGTACATAACTGGAAGGTTGGGGGTGGGGGCAGGTAAATGAAGGTTCTTAGAAACTAGGTTGAAGAGTTTGATCTATGACAGAGCCTCACCAGACACTACTGAGAAGGAAAAGATAAAAGCTTTCATTATAAGTTCCTATGATTCTATTTTTTTTTTGCACTATAAAACCAGACAGCAAATGAAACTAATTGTTTTCAGTATAAGTACAAACTTAAACAAATCTAGCATTTAAAGAGTTTTCAATTTATTTATTCTTGGCATAGTTTTAGGGGCATCTCAAAAACCCAAGTTCTGGTAATGTCAATATGCCCCATCATTCAGAATCTGTCAAGCTTGAAAGCAACACCCTCTACTCTAAAAGAAGCATCTGCTTATCCTTATGTTTCTCCAAATCTGTGGCAGGAAAAGAAAGCATAGTTTTACGTATACAACCATGAACTGCTTAATGCTAAGCTACGGAATATTGTCAGTAAATATTATGGCAAAATTGCTCACGGACAATTAAACACTTAAAAACTTTTAGGCTTTAGAAAATCACAACTACCTTTACTGATATCTAACTTTAATTTAAAATCTTTAGGCCCAGATGTCCAAAAACCAAATGAAACTTCCATGCAGATGTCAAAAGTCAATGTAAGCACTCATGATCCTTTAATAATTAACTCTCATTCTGGACTTTCTTACTTCTGTGAATACTGTCAGAAAGCCAGGTTTAGAAACTCACCAGATTACCAATTATAAGATAAGAATTCTAATTCCATGAATTTGTTGTGCAACCCTGGATAAGACAATTCCTGAACCTTTGGTTCAGTTTGGTTTCTTCTGTAAAACTGGAAGTTAAACTAAGATGATCATTAAGATAGCTTTAGCAATAAAATTCTGAAATTCTTCCCCTGTCCTTTAGTCCTATATTACCAAGTTCCACCCATTTTTCCTATATGGAATCTTTTACATGCATTTTAAGTTTCTATTATCATCTGAACGCAAGTCTTTATGAATCAATTTCCTTATTCATCTTCCTTCCAGAATCTCCACACCCTGGTTCATCCTACGTACACTGTAAGTCACGTTCTTTTTTCTTCTACTCTTTCTGAACCTTGAGCGCAGAGTGGAGCTAATCACACTACTCTTTCCATGACGCATTTCACTATTAGCTGTGAAAAACTGCTCTCATTTATTTCTTTTATTTTTCTGTTGATTCCCAATCCCTCTCTCATTCCTCACTTTGTAGGTTCACATGAAAATGCAATATATTCTTGGACATACACATACACTGGTAAAATATATATTGTTATTTGCATGTATTTTTAAAAAAAATTTTACTTATTTGACAGAGAGAGAAAGAGCATAAGCAGGGGGTATGGCAGAGGGAGAGGGAGAAGCAGGCTCCCTGCTGGGCAGGGAGCCCAATTTGGGCTCGATCCCAGGAGACACTTAACCAACTCAGCCACCCAGGTGCCCCTACATGCATGTGTTTTTATGTTATAGATCCATATCCCTTTTTACTTTAATAAAACCTTGTTTTTTAGATCTATGTTGTTATAACTATACCTTTACATGCAAATACATGTTTCTAAATGATGCACAGTATTCCATAGGAAGCAAACACTACATTTTACCTATCCATTTCCTCAGTGACAAACACTTAGGCTGCTTCCAATGCCCCACTTCTACGAATACAGACAATCATTAACTTGAAGTTAGGGTAGATCAGTCCTAGTAATTTTTAAATTTTATTCTTTTATAATATATATACACATACAATATATATACATTTTATTTTACTGTATACCCTGATATGTATATAACTAACAAAGTATATATCCATAACCAATATACATTACTATTTAAAGTATTTAAAATGTATAAACTGTATCATCCTGTACTGTAATTTCCTTTTGTACCTTGTTATTACACTCCACACATTTGATACTGATAATTGGTATCACAATTATCACATTATTTCAGTAGCAGTATTTAGAAATAGTATCACATTATTTTAACTTGCATTTTCCTGATTGCTATGACTTTTGAAATGTTCATATACTTTGCCCAATTCTTGGACTTTTACTTATTATTATTGATGCCTAATTAATGTATCCTCAACACTAATGTACTATTAATTACATGCATTGCAAATGTCTTCTCACAGACTAAGAGTTGCTTTTTCATTTGACATACTGATTTTTTAATAGAAGTTTCACATTTAACATATTTAAATATATCAATCTTTCCTTTTTGGCCTGGATTTAAATTTTGATTAAAAAATACTTCTCTGGGGCACCTGGGTGGCTCAGTGGGTTAAAGCCTCTGCCTTCGGCTCAGGTCATGATCCCAGGTTCCTGGGATCGAGCCCTGCATCAGGCTCTCTGCTCAGCGGGGAGCCTGCTTCTCCCTCTCTCTCTGCCTGCCTCTCTGCCTACTTGTGATCTCTGTCTGTCAAAAAAATAAAAACAAAATCTTTAAAAAAACAAAAACACTTCCCTAGGGGCACGTGCACCCAAATGTTTATAGCAGCAATGCCCACAATAGCCAAACTATGGAAAGAACCTAGATGTCCATCAACAGATGAATGGATAAAGATGTGGTATATATATACAATGGAATACTATGCAACCATCAAAAGAAATGAAATCTTGCCATTTGCAATGATGTGGATGGAACTAGAGGGTATTATGCTTAGCAAACTAAGTCAATCAGAGAAAGACAATTTATCATATGATCTCCCTGATATGAGGAAGTTGAGATGCAATGTGGGGGGTTTGGGGGGAAAGGAATAAATGAAACAAGATGGGATCAAGAGGGAGACAAACAATAAGAGACTCTTAATTTCACAAAACAAACTGAGGGATGCCAAGGGGAGGAGGGAGGGAGAGGGTGGTTGGGTTATGGACATTGGGGAAGGTATGTGCTATGGTGAGTGCTGTGAAGTGTGTAAACCTGGTGATTCACAGACCTGTACCCCTGGGGCTAATAATATATTATATGTTAATAGAAAAATTAAAAATTAAAAAAAAACACTTCCCTAGCAAAATGTTCAAGAGAGATTGTTCGATATTAAAAAAAAAATCTATACAGTCTTGCTTTTTACATTTAGATACTTAATCCATAAAACCATATAAATACTTAAATGTGAAAAGCAAAACCTTACAGACTTTTTTTCCATAGATAGCAACCAAACCTTACATGATTATTTTCCTACTGATTTATAATCTCCCCTCTGTCATAAACTAAATTTCTATTTACTCTTTATTCTGTTCTATTTTGTCAAACTCATGCTCTTACAAATAACACTGCTTTTTATTCTTCTACAGAATGGTCTTGGCAAATGGCACTTCCCTATTTAATGATATTAGGATTAGATTACCAAGTTTCTCTCAGACACATATACATACAAAATACAGGGGTTTTAACACAAATTACACTGAGATTAATTTTAAAGATCTGGGAAGAATTATTCCCATTAGGGAATTTAATCTCCCTATTCAAAAAAGTTGGCCATTGAACAACATGGAGTACCAACCCCCCTCCATGTAGTCAACAATCCACATATAACTTTTGACACCCCCAAAACTTAACTACTAATAGCCTACTGTTTACCAGAAGCTTTAGTGATAACATTTACAGTTGATTAACCCATATTTTTTGTTATACACTTTATATACTGTATTCTTAAAGTAAGTTAGGGAAAATATGTTAAGAAAATTCTAAGGAAGAAAAAATACATTTATAATACTGTGTGTTTTTATTGATAAAAATGTGCATCTTAATGGACCTATGAAGTTCAAACCTGTGCTGTTCATGAGTTAAGTGTACTTATCCATCCCAGTCTCATGACTTTAAACACTATTATGTTGATCATCAAACATCTCATATCTTAAGTACAGATCTCTATTGAACTGTTTGCTAATAGTTATCAGCATTAGGATTTCCAGTAGTTACTGCAAACTCAATATGTCCCAACTGCTCCATCCCCATCAAATCTGGCCACTATATATAGAGTTCTGCGTTCATTCTTCAGTTGCTTATGGAAAAACAAAAACAAAAACAAAAAAACCACAAGTCACCCTTGATGACTCAATCTCTCAGGTTCCTCCACCCAATAAGTAAATCCTCTTAAATCTATCATATAAAACATTAAAAAAAGATATCCAGAAAGTGACCACATCTTAACCATCTCCCACTGTCACCACCACAGTCCTATTCAACATGATTTTTTGCCTGGGTTACTGTGATAGCTTTCTCACTGGTCTCCTTGCTTCCATTTTTCCCTCATTACAGTCTGTTTACAATATGGCAGTCAGAATGATCAATCAAATAAAATATAACTCAGATCATGTCAATCTTCTATTAAGATCCATTCCTAAAAAAAGAAACAAAAAAACCATTCCTATTTTACCCACAGCAAAAAACCAAAGTCCTCACAATAGCCTATAAGGCCCCATATGACTTTGTCTTCCACTTTCCATAACATTTCTGACCTCATCTCTTACTGCTCTTATTTACTCTGTCTACTTTGTATACTAGGTTAAAGAAAGTATAAGAAATGGCCCCCAATTCTTCCCACTCTACATCCACATCTTTGTAATATGATGCTAAAAATATTCCCATCAAGAGGATTATCTATTTCCCTATCCTTTGAATTTGGGTTGACCTGGGACTTTCTTTGTCATAAGTAATTAACAAATATGACTCAAGAGAGGCTTGAAATGTATTTGTACACTGAGATCTGCTCTCTTACTATCTTTGGGAATCCTGCCATGACCAAGTGAAGAAGTAAGACTTTCCTTGTTGTCCTGGTGAAGAAACTGCCGACTGCCAGAGAGGTTTATCATCCACTGCCAACTATAGCATTATAAGTAGACCAACCATCTGACTAGAGACACATGGGCAAATCTAGCAGATATAGCCCAGTAAGCCCAGACCAGAAAACTGCTCTATTGTCCCTCATATCATAAGCTAAATGGGTTATTGTTTGAGTCACAAAATATTGGAATGGTTTGCTACTCAGCAATAGATCACAGAGACATCCAACTTCCTTGCTGTTCCCTAGGTATGTTTCCAACTATGCAATGGCAAGTTCTATACTTTGAACACTCTTTCCATCAATTGTATGGAAATGTTCACATCCTTCAAGTCTTTATTCAAATATCAACTGCTCAGTGAGATTTATTCTGAATTCTCTATTTAAAATTGTAAGCCCACCCCTACCCCCCCATCCCCACCATAGTAGCAGTATCTTTTTTATTTACAGTAGGTATTTGGGACCACATCTGAGTTTATGCTAAAGAAGTGACTCAAGTTAGGACCCTAAATAGTTTCAGAATGGAGCTGTGCCATACTGGAAAGAGCAACCATGTAATTAGAGAGTTGGGGTTTTGAGCCATACGATACAGGCCCAAATTCCTGACCTCCAGGAAGGGGAGGGAGATTAGAGATTGAGTTCAATCAATAGCCAGTTCAAACAGTTATAATACTTAAATTTCAGAAGTATAGTCCAGGTTTTTTTCTATGATACAGTCATTTTAGAAATATCATTAAAAGTATATTTATTTACATTTAACATAAATCATATGCAAATAATAAAAATTCAATAAAATTTCTGGACACCAAGGCTCAGGTGAGCTTCCTAGTTTGTGAACACAAGATACACCAGGAGGGTGATGCTCCCTGGTTCCATGGACAGAGGACATGAAAGTTCAAATTTTTTTTTTTTTTTTTTTTTTAAAGATTTATTTATTTGACAGAGAGAAATCACAAGAGAGGCAGGCAGAGAGAGAGGAAGGGAAGCAGGCTCTCCGCTGAGCAGAGAGCCCGATGTGGGACTCGATCCCAGGACCCCGAGATCATGACCTGAGCTGAAGGCAGTGGCTTAACCCACTGAGCCACCCAGGCGCCCGAAAGTTCAAATTTTGAGACCTTCCTAGACCTCACCTCATGGGTTTCTTCTTTTGGCTGGTTCTGATCCGTGACCTTTATAATAAAACTAATCAAAAGTATAGTGCTTTCCTGAGTTCCCTGAGCCATTCTAGAGAATTACTAAGCCTGGTAAGTTATTTGGAACACTGTGGTCAGACGTGTGGGTGGCCTGAGGATCCCTGAACTTGTGTCTTAGTGAGCATAGTGTTGTTAGGAATTATGCTATTAACTTGTGGAGTCTGGACTAACTATGGTTATTGCCAGAATTGTACTGCAACTTGTTATACTTTATACTATCTAGAGTTTTCTATAATGGACTTACATTACTTTTATAATTTTAAAAAAACCACTTCCATCTTGAAAAAATGAACAAAATCTTGCAATTAAATAAACCATTACTATTTTAAACTGTAAATTAATAATATTTAAAGAAACAAGGAAGACCAAATAAGAGCTCACAACTAGAAATGTCTAGGGGAAAAGAAAGTAAATTTATTTAAATTAAATTAAAAAGTTGATTAAGGCAATAAAAATATAAAAAGTGGTACATAAAATTTTATAAAATACTTGATTAAAAAAGCAAAATATTTTGTGGGGCAAAATACACGATGGTATAAAAATAAATAGCAAGGTTCATTTAACAAACAGAAATTTATATATATATATTTTTCAGTCTATTTATTCATTAAATAAAGGATTATTAGGAAGGGCAAAAGAAATGATATATGTAGAAATGGCTTTTGAAAACATCTAAATTATAGAACCGGGATATTTGTATAGCCTCAAAGTATCTCTCCCAAAGTATTTATTAATTACTATGGAGGCTTAACGTAAGTCCACAGATGTCTTGATGCTCCTCCCTCCAGGAGGCAAAACCCAATTCCTCTGCCTTAGAGTGGGGCTGGACATTGTGACGAACTCCTAGAAAGGGAAAAAGGGTAACAGTGGAGAAGCCTGATAGACACCATCTTGCATGTGATCAAAGTTTACATCACTAGTAATAAGACCTATTGATATCATGTATCCCCTGATGTGATAAGATGAGAAAGGCACTTTGCCTGTGATATTCTTCACAAAAATCCATAACCACAGTCTAAATCCTGAGAAAACATCAAAAAACAAAATAACTGATGAGTATTCTTCAGAAGTTTTGAAATGATGAAAGCCAAAGACTGAGGAAATTGTCATAGATTGGAGGAAACTAAGACGTGACATCTAAATTCAATGTAGAAATTTATATTTTTTATAAAATGTTAATTCATATTATACTTTAAAGATATTTCTAAATGACTCCATCATAGAGCAAAACTCTATTATGTCTATACTTGAGAATTTTAAGTATTATGAATAAGGGGGAAAAAAGTAAAAAAGTTTTTCCTGTGAAGTCTATTAATGCAATGATTATTAAACCACTGAGACACAATAAACATGTAGAGTATTAAGTCACCTGATTTTTTAAAAACCCTCTATTGGCTTTGCCTTTTTCCCAGTATTACTCCCCCACTCCTCTACTGATTTATACACACACACACACACACACACACACACACACACACACACATATATACTATACTTGCATACATATATATATACACATACATACATATATACATACATACATACATACACACACACATATATATTATACTTGCCTCCTGGTAAGTGTCACAATTTCAGTCTTTTCCAGTACTAACAGATCATATATACAGATAGCTATTGACAGAAGCTTAAAAGGGGAGAAAAAAATGTTCATGGAAAAATTATGGCATCATCACTTATTCTTTTTTTTTTTTTTAAAGATTTTATTTACTTATTTGACAGAGAGAGATCACAAGTAGATGGAGAGGCAGGCAGAGAGAGAGAGAGAGAGGGAAGCAGGCTCTCTGCTGAGCAGAGAGCCCGATGTGGGACTCGATCCCAGGACCTGAGATCATGACCTGAGCCAAGGGCAGCGGCTTAACCCACTGAGCCACCTAGGCGCCCCCATCATCACTTATTCTTAAGAAAAATAATTATTAATAAAATAACAAAATTCATTTTTGAAAATACCTCAGTTGTTTTTGGAGTCGCTCGATTTCCACATTTTGTTCAGTTACTGCTTTCAGAAAGTGTTGGTTAGTCTGCCAAAGGAAAAAAATTAGAAACATTCAGTATTAGAACATTTAAAACTGCATCTTTAAAGATTAACTGTAGAGCATATAAGTAGAAAGAAACTAAGTCATGATAATGATTAGAGTTTTTGACAGTAAAATATAACCTTGGCAATCTTTCCTGGCTTTTACTTTACTATTTTAGTGGACACCTGCTTCACTTCAAACTATATACAACTGCTTTTTGATGTCTTATGGTTTTCTTTGCCCATTTGAGCCTTGTTTACCTAAGTCACATAACAATGACTGAAGAGAACTGGGATGTAAATACACCAAACTCCTCCTGTGTCCCATGGTAGAGTAAGTCTGAGCCAGTTCTACACCCACTTCCAGAGTCCACTGGTAGAATTAAGTTTCAGTTAACCAAGGAATTAATTTGCATGATCCTTAGAAACCCTCTGGCTGCCTTATTCTCTCTTCCCAGTCTCACTTTCCCATTCCCCTACTGGTACTCGCTGGTATTGTCTCCTAAATACATGGCATGCTTTAGAATCCTTTCTCAGGGTTAGCCTAAAAACGAACCTAAAGGAAGATATGAAGCAGTCTTCCAAGTGTAGGAAAAATTTTTCTAAGGGAATTGATTTTCTTCACTAAGTGATGACTTTACCATGAAGGCACAAATTCCTTATCCTTATCATCATTATCTATATGCCTTATGGGCAAAGTCAACATAGAATAGTTACCTCTTAACTGACAGTCTTGATTTCAGTTTTTTCCCATCCCAACAGATCATACACACATTTCTCCAACTGCCTCTCCTGAAAGCAGTTTTCATTGTGCTTCTCTCATACACTACCCAATCTTATTGACTTCATATTTTTAATACACTATTTTATTTCCCTATGGAATCAGAATTCCATTCTGCCATCATCCATTCACTTTAAGACAGAAATAACTGTTTCCTTTCTGCACTTTGATAAAACTTTATATGCACTTTTACAATGCACATTGCATTATATTCAAACACTAAATTTAAAGTTCATACTACATTATGAGTCACTTTTTGAAAACTACTTTCTCCTAGAATTCCCAGTGACTGGCATATGATTTAATACATTCTTAGTACTTACACCCTTAAGGAATAAATGAATGAATGCCTCCACTGAAACATAAAAGAGAGCCTGAAGACTGCATCTTTATCTTTATTTTGGGAAAGAGACTACTGTAGACCAGAATTTAGTGTTCAATTCACAGACCACAACTTTTTAAAATTTTTTATTTTTTACTAACATATAATTATTGTATATTATTAGCCCCAGAAGTACAGGTCTGTGAATCTCCAGGTTTACACACTTCACAGTACTCACCATAGCACATACCCTCCCCAATGTCCATAACCCAACCACCTCTCCCTAACCCCCTCCCCACCGGCCACCCTCAGTTTGTTTTGTGACATTAAGAGTCTCTTATGCACAGACCACAATTTAAGAGACCAACTATCACATGCAAGGAAAAAAAAAACCAGAATAATGAGAAGCAGGTAAATTATACCATACCAGAATAGTTGAAAAAAAAATTGGGTGCAATACTGGGCATGAATTAGGAAAGATATAATGGTTACACGCAAACAAACTGAAGAGTTGATTTGAAGAAGTGAGCTTGTTCTGTTACTCCAAAAGATAAAACCATGTATCAATGGGAGGAAATTTAACAAGATTTTAGCTTTCTTCTTCTTCTCTTTTTAAAAAGATTTTATTTGAGAGAGAGAGCATGAGCGGGGTGGGCTGTAGGGTCAAGAGGAGAAGCAGACTCCCTGCTGAACAGAGAGCCTGACACAGGGGTATGTTCCAGGACCCTGAAATCATGACCTGAGCCAAAGGCAGAGGATTAACTGACTGAGCCACCCAGGTGCCCCAGAGTTCAGCTTTCTAATAATCAGAATTCAAAAGCACAGATTCTTTGAGGAAGTGATAAATCTCTTACAAGGGAATAGTTAATGCAGAGTCCAGATGATCATCTAACTCAAAAGCATTTAATAAAAGGATGCCTATATCATTTGAGGAAATAGATGAGCTTTAATATCATTTCAAATTCTCCTGTGAAACTATCTCAATGACTTCAATCCAAACTGATTCACAACTCTGAATTCTTCTATGTACGTCTGTACTGTACAGTTAACATTTTACTATATATACTGTCTTGGCACTAAAATAGTTAATGCTTGTGGGTTTTTTTTTTTTTTTTATCATTTGGGAGCACCTTAAAGGTAAATGATGTAGAGTACTTAGGAGAAGTATAAATTGGAATTGTGAATTTTAAAAAGCTAGTGTTGGGAGCTAACTTGTTAGCAAGCCTAGCGGAGCTCAACAACTGCATCTGAATATGGTGTTCTCTGTTATTACAAAGAAAATTACATACTATATTAATATTCTAGAATTTTGAGATTCATCAGGGAAGCATCCCTTTCAGTCAACGATTGTGATTATTTCATATGTTATCCCTGTTTTACCAAGTAGGACAGGAGTTTGTAGATAGAGGCACATTTCTCTTGCAACTAGAGAATCTTTAACAGTGAAAGGAAATTAATATGCAATTAAAGATATTTTTGAGTAATTTTATAGAGATGAACAAATCTCAAAAAAAGAATATGATTTCAGTAAAGAAAATCTATAGGAAATGTGAACTCCCAAGTCATAATAAATAAACTTGTACTTTCATGTACCATTCATATCAGGGGATTCTACCTTTTCTGTTACAAATGTGCATTGGTTATGAAAGATATTTACTTCTTGTGTACTCATCAAATGACTATACATCTATAGGGACCTATTCATTTACTCAGCTTATTCGTGGAATCAGAAAATGTTTTAATGAGTACTTTTCTTCAAGTTTGATTTTGACTCAAACTTGTGCTCCTGTGACTATTCTCTAAATGCTCTTCAGATGCACAAGATCTTTACAATTATTTAACTATGGCCCTTCTTATTTAGCAGTCTTTTTTTTTTTTTTTTTTTTTTTTTTTTTTTTTTATTTAGCAGTCTTATTTGACACCCAGTAAATACATTTTAAAAAATGCTTAAGTTTTAAAATTTCTCTTACCATATTCCTTTATTTTAACCACCAGGATAGTCTCTTCTTTTTTCTTTGTAACACAACTATTTCATTCATCTTGTTACTTCTTTATCACTTTTATTGTACCCATCACTTCCCATTAGTTTTGGCTAAAATCTATGAATTCTTGTGCTGTGCAAATTTTTAACATATTTAAATATTCATTTCTCATGACTTTCATCAGAATGATTTGCGGTTGCTTATAACAAAATAGGGATCCTGTAGTATATGATACCAAAGGACTACATAATCCCTGCAATTCTAAGAGATATACTGAAAGAACTAATAATTGTGATGTGAGGTTAAACTATTAATTTCATATAGAAATATGATTTCTTAATTATAGATATTGGCCATTTTGTTCTGGAGTACTTTAATACTATTTAAAATGTCTACAAAGTATATTATCAAAAATTTTAAGTGATTAGAAGTAACAGAAGTGAAATAAGGTGAAATTTATTTAATAATTCTTTTAACATGGTTAAGGAGAAAATTTTGAAAAGCAGAAAAAAATTGAATAACTTACTTTTGATGGCACAACTCCACTGTTAAACAAAGACATTTTCATTAAGTACTAACGAGAATTAGCAGAGGTGCTAAGCAAAATGAAGAAAGGAAAAAGAGGAATTACCCAGGATGTCATAATTGTATTACTCAACAATGACGTAAAATAAAATTCCAAAAAGAAAGGAAAAGAAAAGGAGAGAAAAGAAGAGAAAAAGAAAAGTGAGAGGAGAAAAAAGGTAGTGAGCAGAACAAGGAAGGCTAACTATTACATTTCTTTTAGAAAAAAAGGGAAATTTAGATGTACCTATTGGTGTAATTGGTACATCTAAATTTGATGTACCAATCATTTGTTAGTTGAACTAACAAATGATTCTTAATGTCCTATTATTTTAAAGAAACTGGCTATTCATTTAACAGTTCCACAGTTCTTATGTACCTACCAGCATGCTAAATGAAATACTAAGAATAAAGCATGAGTCCTACTCTTGAGAAGCTCAGAGTCTAGATTAATCTCAAGAGATCCTACCAAGGACCCCAAGATTACTATTAGATTGTGGTGATATTTCAGAAAGATATTAGCTTTAGGTCTCCAGTAAGTATTGTGAACACGGTCATGTTATGAATGTGAAAGGAAAAGACAGATAAAGAGAAAAGAGTACTGCCTACTTATTTCCATTTCACATATGTGGGCCTTTTTGTTATTGATTTTTATTAGCATAAATAAATATTAAAGTCACAATTTCTAGTTTATATCAACAAGTACACTAAATGGATATTTTCGCTTACCATTTCTATGTTCTCATTAGTTACATGAAGCTGCTTGGTCAACTGTTGAAAATTGGTCAATTGATCCTACAGTAGGAAGGGAGAGGTGTACATGAATAACATTCTGTTTAAAGCCCATATGTAAAATTAATCTAAAATCAAGTCTAAAATCATTATGCTTAAGTCTAGATTAACTTAGATGTCTTCTGTTATTATATGAATTAGCAGTTGAAGAAATAAGATAAATTTTTAAATGACTACATTTTAAATGACTACAAAGTTAAATAAGGTGACAATGTAGAAACAAACATGGCTATTTATGTTTTATGTAAGAGCATTATTTCTAGAAATCACTCTATTAGTAAAAAGACATGTTGGAGAGACATTGTACAATACTGAAAGACTACATTCAAACCTACTCAAAAACTACAATAAAAACCCTGGCACAGGAATTATTGTCTCATCCCTTCTTAAAAGTCTCATGGCTTGAAAGCCCAAGTTTCCGACTGTATGATTATCTGTTATGATGGAAGGGGCTATTAATATGTTGGATGACAGAATTAAAGACTGATAGATAACTGGAGAAATAAGGATAATGAAGTATTATTCGTAAAGGCTTGTACAAAAAAACCTAACTGCATAGCTACAGTACCAGAATAAAGGTAAAAAAAAAAATACCACAGGAGTTGATTGACCTAGATGAGGAAACACCCTCAGAGTAGTTACTTATATTAGAGATAGTTTCTAGATCTCACAGGTGAAAGCCTTTTCTTTTTGATAAAGTGCCGTGTGTGTGTATTTAAAAATAATTTTTAAAATTTGAATATAGTTGACATATCATGTTACATTAGCTTTAAGTGTACAACCAACAGTGATTCAATTTTTCTGCACATTACACTATGACTTACTACAAGTATAGCTACCATCTGTCACCATACAATGTTATTACAATATCATTGACTATATTCCCTATATTATGCTTCTTATTCCCATGACTTATTCATTTGATATCTAGAAGCCTATATCTCCTACTCACTTCCCTCCAACCATTTTGTCCATTCTCCCTCAGAGAGTCCCCTCCCTCAGAGGTAAAGGTCTTGCTCAGACTACATATGGGTTACTTTCAAATGGGCATATACAGAAAAATCATTTTGTAAACTGCAAAGCATCATGCAAGTATTATTACAACTCCTTTAGGTAGAAATTCCCAATTATGATGATAGTAATAGGAACATTCATAAACTGGAATTTGGAAAGTCCATAAATGAGAATTGGAGAAAGGAGTGATAATCAATATATTTAAACATCTGCCTTCTCAAAACCCATAGAAAAGGGATCAAAATTGGAATACCCCATAGTTCTCAATGTTTCCAGCAGAAAAAGAACCAAGGATCAAGGAGGCCCATTTTTCAATGGAATGGATGGTCTTCTGAGATAGTAAGTTTTTGTCAACAGAGGTATAGAGCAAAAGCCGAGATGTCCACTTTGAAAGAATAAAAAAATCATTCTAGCTGTGGACAGAAAGAATGCCTTAATAACCATTAAGATCTCTTCCTACTGTATAATTCTATTCTGATTAATTTAAGCTGAATACACTTGACATCTATTTTAGAGGTAACTGAAAGGGTGTTAACATTTTCATTTCACACAGTATTGTCATTATATTTGAGCAGGTTTCTTCGCTGGCCATAATAGTTCCTGTCATAAGCCAATATATAAACTCTAGGGGTCCATTTATACAGAATCATCATATAGCTGCTTCTTAGAACTAAATATAGCTTTCACTGATAATCACATTATAAAACCTAATGTATACTAGGCATTGCTTTAACTGTCCAAGAACTTTCTAACCAGCAAAGATTTAACATAAATAACACAGTAGACACTTGGGCATTCCTCTTCAAAATGGAGTTTCTCAAGAATGAAGATATACATGAAAATTGATGTACAAGAGAACCATGAAATCCAAGATTACCTCTTTAAAATTTATAGCCTTTTATTATTACAAAAGCAATACATATGGTAGCAAATCATATAATAAAAACAAACATACATTAAAAAAAATTAAAACATATTCCTACCAACAAGAGACAGCCATTGCCAATTTTTAGTGTAAATTCTTCCAGATCTCTCTCTCCAAGATTACCTTTTGTTTTTGACTTTCAACTACATGAATCTGGGCCTCAGTCATATGTTCCTGGTAAAGTGTCTGAAGTCTGTCCAGCTCCCGAGAAACAGTCTGCCAGAGTTCCACAGCCTGAGTTTTTTCCTATAACACAAAAAGAATAGAGAATTCATTAAACTGTTATCAGGCTATTGCATAGTACAAGTGAATCATATTCTTTTGCAGAGTGAATTCTAGTATATAAAGTCACAAAAATAAAAATGGAACTTGTATAAAGATGGTATAGTTATTTATATTTCTGATGTTATGCACTTGTATTAATAACAATTCAGAGAAGGGGAGCCTCAGTGGCTCAGCTGATTAAGCGTCTGACCTTTGATTTTGGCTCAGGCCACGATCTCAGGGTTGTGAGACAGAGCCCTGCATTGGGCTCTGCATTGAGTGCGGAGCCTGCCTAAGATTTTCTCTCACCCTCTGCCCTTTCTCCTCCTCTCCCTCTCTTAAAAAAAAAAAAAAAAATTAAATAAACAAACAAAAATGTTTCAGAGAATAAACCTAAAGATGAAATTCCTTATGGTGAAATTTTTTCATTCTTATCCCTAAAATTTAACTCTTAAATCAGAGATATGGATTTAAAGTACTATTTTTGTCCTGTAAGAAGATGTAAGCCTTAGAAATTACTAAAGAAGAAACTGCCCCAATAAAGTACTAGATTTTTTTCAGATTGTAAAAGTAATAAATGTTGTAGAAAGTTGGTAAAATATAGCAAACCAGAAAACAAGAATTACCTGTAATTTACCACCTGATAGTAAATATTGCTAGTGTCTGGGTATAACCATCTTCATAAATTTTGGATGTATTCATGTTTTTAAATGTGATTTTGGAAGAGAAGTTTGTATTTCTGTTCTTTTAACAAAATGGGGAATCAGACAGTATACTGTTTGTACTTTACTATTTTCACTTGGCATTTTATAATTAGAGTTTTCTTGAGTATTAATAGTATAATAGTATATTAATAGTATATAACTATTCTTTCAATATAGCAAGTCTCAAAGTGTGATATAGGGACCCCTGAAATCAAAATTATGTTCATTTTAATATGAAGACATTATTTGCCTTTTTCACTCTCATTGTCTCATGAGTGTACACTGAAGTTTTCCAAAGTTTATATGATGTGATGTTCTCTCTCTGATGGGCAGTGGAATGTGTTCTGCTCCCATTTGTTTTTTAAAATGTCTCAGTTTTAATCTATAATATGATATTGATAGATATGTAAACCACAAAAAAAGAATTCTTCGAGGTCCACAATAATTTTTAAGCATCCTGGAGGAGGGTCCTGAAACCAAAAAGGGTAAGAAATGCTAAGCTAGTAGGCACAGAGCATTATTCTCTTTTTATTATCTAAAAAGAGAAGTAGAACAGGTTCTGGCCATTTGCTGAGGGTTCGTCAGGAAGTTGTTGACTGAATCAGGAAGAAAACTATACCTCTTTGTTTCTAAAACCCAAACTTTTAAAGATTTATTTATTTATTTATTTAAGAGAGAGAGAGATATACGGAGAGGGGCAGAGGGAGGGAAAATCTTCCATTTTATTTATTTTTTCAGCGTAACAGTATTCTTTCTTTTTGCACAACACCCAGTGCTCCATGCAAAACGTGCCCTCCCCATTACCCACCACCTGTTCCCCCAACCTCCCACCCCTGACCCTTCAAAACCCTCAGGTTGTTTTTCAGAGTCCATAGTCTCTTATGGTTCGCCTCCCCTCCCCAATGTCCATAGCCCGCTCCCCCTCTCCCAATCCCACCTCCCCCCAGCAACCCCCAGTTTGTTTTGTGAGATTAAGAGTCATTTATGGTTTGTCTCCCTCCCAATCCCATCTTGTTTCATTTATTCTTCTCCTATCCCCCTACCCCCCCATGTTGCTTCTCCATGTCCTCATATCAGGGAGATCATATGATAGTTGTCTTTCTCCGATTGACTTATTTCACTAAGCATGATACGCTCTAGTTCCATCCACGTCGTCGCAAATGGCAAGATTTCATTTCTTTTGATGGCTGCATAGTATTCCATTGTGTATATATACCACATCTTCTTGATCCATTCATCTGTTGATGGACATCTAGGTTCTTTCCATAGTCTGGCTATTGTAGACATTGCTGCTATAAACATTCGGGTACACGTGCCCCTTCGGATCACTATGTTTGTATCTTTAGGGTAAATACCCAGTAGTGCAATTGCTGGGTCATAGGGTAGTTCTATTTTCAACATTTTGAGGAACCTCCATGCTGTTTTCCAGAGTGGTTGGACCAGCTTGCATTCCCAGCAACAGTGGAGGAGGGTTCCCCTTTCTCCACATCCTCTCCAGCATCTGTCATTTCCTGACTTGTTCATTTTAGCCATTCTGACTGGTGTGAGGTGATATCTCATTGTGGTTTTGATTTGTATTTCCCTGATGCCGAGTGACGTGGAGCACTTTTTCATGTGTCTGTTGGCCATCTGGATGTCTTCTTTGCAGAAATGTCTGTTCATGTCCTCTGCCCATTTCTTGATTGGATTGTTTGTTCTTTGGGTGTTGAGTTTGCTAAGTTCCTTATAGATTTTGGATACTAGCCCTTTATCTGATATGTCGTTTGCAAATATCTTCTCCCATTCTGTCAGTTGTCTTTTGGTTTTTTTTTTGTTTGTTTGTTTGTTTGTTTTTTTTGTCTTTTGGTTTTGTTAACTGTTTCCTTTGCTGTGCAAAAGCTTTTGATCTTGATGAAATCCCAATAGTTCATTTTTGCCCTTGCTTCCCTTGCCTTTGCCGTTGTTCCTAGGAAGATGTTGCTGCGGCTGAGGTCGAAGAGGTTGCTGCCTGCATTCTCCTCAAGGATTTTGATGGATTGCTTTCTCACATTGAGGTCCTTCATCCATTTGGAGTCTATTTTCGTGTGTGGTGTAAGGAAGTGGTCCAATTTCATTTTTCTGCATGTGGCTGTCCAATTTTCCCAGCACCATTTATTGAAGAGGCTGTCTTTTTTCCATTGGACATTCTTTCCTGCTTTGTCGAAGATGAGTTGGCCATAGAGTTGAGGGTCGATTTCTGGGCTCTCTATTCTGTTCCACTGATCTATGTGTCTGTTTTTGTGCCAGTACCATGCTGTCTTGATGATGACAGCTTTGTAATAGAGCTTGAAGTCCGGAATTGTGATGCCACCAACTTTGGCTTTGTTCTTCAATATTCCTTTGGCTATTCAAGGTCTTTTCTGGTTCCATATAAATTTTAGGATTATTTGTTCCATTTCTTTGAAAAAAATGGATGGTATTTTGATAGGGATTGCATTAAATGTGTAGATTGCTTTAGGTAGCATAGACATTTTCACAATATTTATTCTTCCAATCCAGGAGCATGGAACATTTTTCCATTTTTTTGTGTCTTCCTCAATTTCTTTCATGAGTACTTTATAATTTTCTGTGTATAGATTCTTAGTCTCTTTGGTTAGGTTTATTCCTAGGTATCTTATAGTTTTGGGTACAATTGTGAATGGGATTGACTCCTTAATTTCTCTTTCTTCAGTCTTGTTGTTGGTGTACAGAAATGCAACTGATTTCTGTGCATTGATTTTATATCCTGACACTTTACTGAATTCCTGGACAAGTTCTAGCAGTTTTGGAGTGGAGTCTTTTGGGTTTTCCACATATAGTATCATATCATCTGCGAAGAGTGATAGTTTGACTTCTTCTTTACCAATTTGGATGCCTTTAATTTCTTTTTGTTGTCTGATTGCTGAGGCTAGGACTTCTAATACTATGTTGAATAGCAGTGGTGATAATGGACATCCCTGCCGTGTTCCTGACCTTAATGGAAAAGCTTTCAGTTTTTCTCCATTGAGAATGATGTTTGCGGTGGGTTTTTCATAGATGGCTTTGATAATATTGAGGTATGTGCCCTCTATCCCTACACTTTGAAGAGTTTTGATCAGGAAGGGATGCTGTACTTTGTCAAATGCTTTTTCAGCATCTATTGAGAGTATCATATGGTTCTTGTTCTTTCTTTTATTAATGTGTTCTATCACATTGATTGATTTGCGGATGTTGAACCAACCCTGCAGCCCTGGAATAAATCCCACTTGATCGTGGTGAATAATCCTTTTAATGTACTGTTGAATCCTATTGGCTAGTATTTTGGCAAGAAGTCTGTAACATACAATGGTAAAAATATTAGATTGGCAGCAGACTTATCCACAGAGACCTGGCAGGCCAGGAAGAGCTGGCATGATATATTCAGAGCACTCAACGAGAAAAACATGCAGCCAAGAATACTCTATCCAGCTAGGCTATCATTGAAAATAGAAGGAGAGATCAAAATCTTCCAGGACAAACAAAAACTGAAAGAATTTGCAAACACCAAACCAGGTCTCCAGGAAATATTAAAAGGGGTCCTCTAAGCAAAGAGAGAGCCTAAAAGTAGTAGATCAGAAAGGTACAGAGACAATATACAGTAACAGTCACCTTACAGGCTACTAATGGCACTAAATTCATATCTCTCAATAGTTACCCTGAATGTTAATGGGCTAAATGCCCCAATCAAAAGACACAGGGTATCAGAATGGATAAAAAAACAAAACCCATCAGTATGTTGCCTACAAGAAACTCATTTTAGACGCGAAGACACCTCCAGATTGAAAGAGGGAGGGAAAATCTTAAGCAGACACTCCACTCAGTGCAGAACCCTGTGCAGGCCTCAACACTGGGCTGAATCCCAACACCCTGAGACCATGACCTAAGCCAAAACCAAGAGTTAGATGCCCAACTGTGCCACCCGGTGCCCCAAAAGCCCAAACTTTTAAATCCCAGGTTAGAACTAATCCATCCTGTTTTAGTAAGACTGTAACAAGGTATAGTGAAAAGATAAGCATTTTAAGAAGATA
This sequence comes from Meles meles, assembly GCF_922984935.1. Classification (NCBI taxonomy): domain Eukaryota; kingdom Metazoa; phylum Chordata; class Mammalia; order Carnivora; family Mustelidae; genus Meles; species Meles meles. The sequence goes on along the minus strand of NC_060067.1, from coordinate 83,308,295 downwards.
AAGAGTATACATTTAAAATAAATAGAGGTTCCTATGTTTTAAGGAAATGATTACTGAAGTATAACATGCATTCAGAAAACACACATGAAAATCATGAATTTTCACAAAGTGGTTGAACCTATGTAACCAGCACACAGTTCAAGAAAGAGAGTATTATTACTAGCACCTAGAAGCCTGATAGCCCTTTCTTCAAGATACTACTATTCCCTCAAAGTAACTACTATCCTTACATCATCGATTAGTTTTGCCTAAAACTTACATAGTTTTAAAATTTGTAGACAAACAGAATCTGGAGCCATAAGACTTCATAAGAATTCAACCCCTGATTTCTGGTTGAATGATCCTGGACAATTCATTTCAATTCCTTAAGAACATTTTCTTTTCAGTAGAATGGTCAGAAAGACACATCATAACCTCAAAAGTGTGCAGTTTTACAAACCTGCCTGATGGTAAGAATTATCTGGACAAATAGAAAACGAAGATTCTCTAAAGCAGTGGTTCTCATAGGACTAAACCATCAGCATTACCTCAGAAACTGTTAGAAACACAAACTATTGAGCCTAGACTTCTTGAATCAGAAACTTGGGAAAGCGGAATAATCATCTCTATTTCAAAAAGCCCTTGGGAGATTATAATACACAAAAAATTAAGAACCAATGTACTAATATAAATTTTTTAAATGGTATAACCCATTATTTGGAAAATCACAATGTAAGTGATTCCATATTATTGGATTTTTAAACTATTTCCAATTTTCATTATCATATAGAATAGTATAACACACATATTTATTCATCAATTTTCACACACAGTTTCTTAGGATATATTCCTACAATCTATGTGCTATCCTAATCTAATTAATTGGTCAAAGGATATAAACACTTCTAAGGCTCTTACTGCCAATCTGCCCTCCAGAGAGATTTTTACAAATCACACTATCAGAACAAAATACTCCAAACTAAAAATATTAAGTTAGGGACTTAATATTTTAATAATGTTATCAGCTCCCGAGGCAATTATACTTGCTTTACTCAATAACTTTTGAACTCAATTTTAATTATCTTCCTCTTTCACAATGATGATGATAAAAATAATAGGTAAATTTATTAATTTACACGTGTGTTAGGTATTACATTAAGTGCTTTATGGGAATTTCTGAATTACTGTAAGAACTCCATAAGATAAGAATTATTGTAATCTCTATATGTAAATGAAAGTAAGGTACAAAAGATATTTCCAACATTACAGAGCTAGAAAACAGAATAGAGAACAAACTCAAGAAGTTTGGTGAGAGGTTTTTTTAAAACAAAAGCCTGTTTTCCATGAAAGCAAGGATCAATACTTTCTACTGTATCCTCAATGATTTGCCTATAGTGCCTGATATTTAATAGACATCTAATGAATACTTGTGAAATAAATGAAGATATCCGAACAGTCAAGTTCTTCGTGCTTATTACTTTGATAAAACATAATATAAAAATTATTCTATTTTTTACTATAAATTGTATTTAACTTAGTTTTCATCTCTTCAGTTTGGATTCAGCTAGTCTTCATGTATAACACAAAGGTCTTTCAATTTAGTAGTGATATCAAAACAGTTTTATATGTTTTATCTCACCTTAAAAACAAAATACTTACACATATATGAACCATAAGCAGAATATCTGACATCACTGTTTTGATACTATTGCGTTATTAACATTTTCTATTATTTATACTTCATAAGATTGCCTAAACTCTCATTCAGTTGAAATTTTATATTTATTTAAAAAGTACATTATAGATTTTGTGGGAAATTTGTTTATAACCAATCAGCTTTTTCCTTTTTGACTGCTCAGTTGGACCTCACCAAATCTTCTGTGGAGTGATTGATCCAAAATGTAGCAAAAAAAATAGGACCATCTTCAGAGAAAAAATATCAGGTGGAGCAAAACGTAGAAGGAGAAAGGCAAAGAGAGGATAAGGCAGGAGGAGAAAAAGATAAGGAATGAGAGAACAAGTTTGGTTTAATAAGAAAAAAAGAATAAGTAATTTTGAAGTTTTAATAAAATTTCACATTGGAAATTATAGCAACAAAAGTACTACAGAGAGATCTTTTTGAGACAGGGTTCTGTTTTTGTTTTGTCTTTTGAAACTACAAATCTTACCTAGTTTTCATTCCACTTCCTCGTTAAAAAAATTTTTTTTCCAGGTTTATTGAGGTATGATTGACAAATAATCATTGTATGGGGCGCCTGAGTGGCTCAGTCATTTAGTGTCTGCCTTCAGCTCAGGTCACGATCCCAGGGTCCTGGGATGGAGCTTTGCAGCAGGGAACCTGCTTCTCCCTCTCCCACTCCCCTTGCCTGTATTCCCTCTCTTGCTCTCTCTCTCTCTGTCATATAAATGAATACAGTCTTAAAAAAAAAACCCATAATCATTGCATATATTTAAGATATATTATCATTGTATATATTTAAGGTATATAACAAAGGGTTGTTTTACATATGGTCTATCATAATCTTTTTCTAGAGTATCAAGAATTGCATATTGTGCACTAATTTTGATAGCCTGTTAGAAAGCCTTCACACGGCTTAATTTCCATTTATTTCTATATAAGGATTCACAAATCCTTTCTGATATTATTATTTTGAACAGAGTTCAAACTAGAGCTTGAAAGTTGGAAAAGTTTGAAAGAGTATGCTTTCTCATTATTTTTTTCCTCTATTACTTTTTCAAGTCCCTTCCCTTTACACATGAAAAAAAAAAATCAGTATTAATACATGCTCCTTTAATAAATAAATAAATACATGCTCTTTTATTATGGTAAATACAGACTCTTTAAATCCAGTTTAATTTAATCAGTTAAATACCACTTTCATAAGTATCAGAATTCTAAAACTAAATTTGTAGGGCACAAAAAATGATTTTCCATAGATAACTATAAAATCAAAATTGCAGTGAAGAATTTGTAATCTCCATTTATAAATGAAGAAACTGAGACACACTGCTAGAAAGCAGAACAGATATTCAAATCCATACAAGATATGAGATGCCTAGGATGTAAAACTGTAAATTAAAAGAAAATTCCTGGAGTTCCTGGGTGGCTCGGTCAGTTAAGTAGCTGCCTTCGGCTCAGGTTATGATCCCAAGGTCCTGGGATTGAGCCCCATGCCAGCCTCTCTGCTCAGCGGAGAGGCTGCTTCTCCCTCTCCCTCTGCTTGCCGCTGTGACTAGTTGTGCTATTTCTCTTGTCAAGTAAAAAAATGAAATCTTTAAAAAAAGATTAAAAAAAAATAAAATTCCCTTATGTATGAATATACATTTTCAGTGTTGAAAACAAGGTATATATAACATAGCTTCCCAAATAATTCAATTACTATGAAGGAGGAAAAAAGGAGAAGTAATTCGAAGAAATACAATTTTTGAGAAATATAATTCTATAATCTTTGAAAATTGAGGAAAACCCCATATCAGCAGAAAACTGAAAATGTAAATTTATGTGAGTAGATATTTATTTTTTTCCTTAAAAATTTTTTGGGGCATTAAAATGTATTTTTTAAAAGATTTATTTATTTATTTTAGAGAAAGAGAGTGCATGCCTGCATGCGTGTGAGCCAGTTGGGGGAGGGGCAGGAGAAAGAGAGAGAATCTCAAGCCGACTCTCCTTAACACGGAGCCAGATGCAGTGTTCAATATCACGACCCTGAGATCATTACCTGAGCCAAAATCGAGTCAAATGCCCAACCCACTGAGCCACCCGGGCACTCCTGGCATTAAGATATTTTTATAAGACATAAAAATCATGTCAAAAGATTTATGATTCAATTAAAATACACATTTGGTAGCTATATTTTTAACAACCAGGGAGGGTATATATTACAAGTTTTGTTTCCTGTTAACTATTCTTATAAATTGTAGAAAATCAGTAAGTACTAATTTTGCTATTCTGTTGTTATCATTCATAAATGATGATTAACACAGATTCTGTTTATTCAAAATATAGTTTAAAAAATTTACATCACTCACTTGATTGGCTAGTTGTAATTGTTCTCGTAAATTCTTGACTGTTTCATCATCTGTATACATATCATTTCCCAAATCTATGCCAAAGGGAAGGGTCTCCAGTTGCTTTTCAACAGCATCTTTTAATTCACTGTGCAACCTTCAGAAAAGAGTGAACACAGTAATAATGTAATTTCATTTTACCAACAGTTATCACTATTTGAAGGTAAACTAAATAAACATTTGGACACAAAAAACAGTCTTTAAAATAATTTAAAATAATTCTTTATACAAAAATAATTTTTAAGTAGACTTCAAAAATTAAATTGTTGATCACCATTAAATACTGTGCTATGAAAATAAAAATATAACAATTTCAAATGCATTAAATTTGTCATAATTAATTCAAGCATAATTCTGTTTGTCCTAAGGAGATTTTAGTTATTCAAGAAGGTAAAATTCAGATATTATATCCTATTAATTTATGAAACAAGCCATTCAGAAAAAAAAATGGAACTGTAATCGTGGTTTCATGTAGTCAATTAAAAGGAAATGGGATATAAAATATTGTTGAATTATTTATTTTCTTCATTGTGTTTCACAAAACTCAGGCAACATCTTACTTAATCCAGTTAATAAACAGAGTAGAATAAAGTTGTTGCTAGTTATGCAATCAAGATGATTAGAGGCTTTACATTTCAGCATATTTTACACAAGCTTGACCACAACTCTGAAAACCTTAAATTCAATATTAATCTTAACATTAAATTACAAGTATTTTATATTTTAAAACAGCTAGCAAAAGAAAGCTATCATGCTTAGTGAAATAAGTCAATCGGAGAAAGACAACTATCATATGATCTCCCTGATATGAGGACATGGAGAAGCAACATGGGGGGGTAGGGGGATAGGAGAAGAATAAATGAAACAAGATGGGATTGGGAGGGAGACAAACCATAAATGACTCTTAATCTCACAAAACAAACTGGGGGTTGCTGGGGGGAGGTGGGATTGGGAGAGGGGGAGCGGGCTATGGACATTGGGGAGGGGAGGCGAACCATAAGAGACTATGGACTCTGAAAAACAACCTGAGGGTTTTGAAGGGTCAGGGGTGGGAGGTTGGGGGAACAGGTGGTGGGTAATGGGGAGGGCACGTTTTGCATGGAGCACTGGGTGTTGTGCAAAAAGAATGAATACTGTTACGCTGAAAAAATAAATAAAATTGAAAAAAAAATAAAAAAAAAATAAAAAAAAAAGAAGTACACATAAAAAGACTGATTAAGTGTTTTACTTTAAAATGATACAAACCTAAAAGGAAAAATATATTTGTAGTATCAGAAAAACTTAAAAACCTTTAATGCACAAATTATAAGCAGAAAATGTTATTTATAATAAACACATCTCAAGGTAGTCTCCCAAAGAAACTGCATCCATCCATTTAAAATAAAGAGAATTACCTGCTGATATTAAAACTCTCCTTTGAAACTAGAAACATTCAATCTTAATTTTTAGAATATATTTATTGAAAGCAAAGTTCATCAAACACATGAAACTCACAGAATAATTAACTTTAGAAACAACAAGAAAATTAATTATTCCCTAAGGAAAGGGCAGAGGTTGCTAATTATTCCCTAGTTAAAAAATTTTATCAACAACACATTCATATTTTAAAATATTTCTAGTATTTCTTTGGTTTTTATTTTAGTTTTTAATTTAATTTCTCTCAAGATTTTATTTATTTATTTGACAGAGAGAAAGACAATGAGAGAGAGAACACAAGCAGGGGGAATGGGAGAGGGAGAGCACACTTCCTGCTGAGCAGGGAGCCCAGGACCCTGGGATCATGACCTAAGCTGAAGGCAGACACTTAAAGACTGAGCCACCCAGGCACCCCTAAGTTTTTAATTTTAATTTCAATATAGTTAACATATAGTGCTACATTAGTTTCAGGCATACAATACAGCAATTCAACAATTCTATACATTACCCAGTGCTCATCACAAGTGCATTCCTTAATCCCCATCACCTATTTCACCCATCCCTCCCTCCCTCCTGGTAACCATCAGTTTGTTCTCTACATCTAAGGCTATGTTTCTTGGTTTGTCTCTTTTCTTTCCTGGCTTTATTCATTTGTTTTGTATCTTAAATTCCACACATGAGTGAAATTGTATGGTATTTATCTTTCTTGGACTGACATATTTCACTTAACATTATACTCTAATTCGATCCATGTCATCGCAAATGGCAAGATTTCATTCTTTTTTTTTAATGGGTGAATAATACTCCATTGCAGGTATATACACACACACACACACCCACAACTTCTTTATCCATTCATCATGGACACTTGGGCTGCTTCCGTAATTTGGCTACTGTAAATAATGCTGCAATAAACATAGGGTTGCATATATCTTTTCAAATCAGTGTTTCTGTATTCTGTGGATAAATATCCAGTAGTACGATTACTGGATTGTAGTGTGGTTTTATTTTTACCTTTTTGAGGACCTTCCATACTGTTTTCTACAGTGAGTACACCAGTTTGGATTCCTACCAACAGTGCACAAGGGTTCTTTTTTCTCCACATCCTTGCCAACACTTGCTGTTTCTTATGTTTCTGATTTTAGCTATTCTGACAGATGTAAGGTAATATCTGTGGTTTTGATTTGAATTCCCTGATGAGGAATGCTGTTGAGCCTCTTTTCAGATGTTGGCACCTATGTTTTCTTTGGAGAAATATATGTTCATGTCTTCTGCCCATTTTTAAATTGGATTATTTGGTTTTTTGGTGTTGAGTTATGTAAGTTCTTTATATATTTTGAATACTGTTTAGCAGATATGTCATTTGCAAATATCTTCTTCCAATCTGTAAGTTGCCTTTTAGTTTTGTTGTTTCCTTTGTTATGCATAAGGTATTTATTTTGATGAGTTCTAGTATTTTATTTTTGTTTTTGTTTCATTGTCTCAGAAGACCTATCTAAAAAAAAAATATTGCTATAGCTAATGTCAGTGACATTTCTGCCTATGCTCTCTTCCAGGATTTTTATGGTTTCAGGCTTCACATTTAAGTCTTTCATCCATTTTGGATTTATTATTGTGCCTGGTGTAAGAAAATGGTCCAGTTTCATTTTTGGCGTGTAGTTGTCCAGTTTTCCCACATCAGTTGTTGAAGAGATTGTCTTTTTCCCATTGCATATACTTCCCTTTTTTGTTGAAGATTAACTGAACATAAAATTATGGGTTTAAATATTTCTGGTACCTTAAAAAATACTTTATAATATAAAATATAGTAAGAGTTTTAAAAAAGACATCCCAAGTCCCAGAGAAAAACCATTATAATGGTGTGATAAATTTTCTAGCAGAATTTTTGCTCTCCATTAAAAATAGACAGATATACCATATTGCTAATATTTTATAACCTGGCTTTTAAACTTTATTACTGAAACATATGCATTCTTCCAGATTATAAAATATTTCCCTATAAATAATGATGGCATAATATTCCATCATTTCCATTATACAGCTATTTTCATCATAAGTCAACTCATCATTATGATTTTCATCATAAGTCAACTTCCTAGAGTAATTTTAAATGAAATGAAAAAAACAGTAAAGTTAATATTCACTTACACTAAAAACATTAGAAACATTGAGAATTAAAATGTTTTCTTTGTAAAAAAAAATAACAAAACCTATCCCTTATAATCAATAGTACAGTTATAAACAACAGTAAGACAGCTATTAGCATTTTTATAAAAATTTTTAAAGGTCACAGAAAAATCATAATTTTCTTCCATTGATTATTAAGATCACTTTCCACAGTTTCACCTTGCATGGTCATTTTTAAAGTCCTGCACTATCGTACGTAGCAAGGACTGCCTATGTATAGCTAATTTTTGTTTTAGTATCTTAAGTACGTTGGGATGGGTATCCAATCTTGGAGTTTTCAACGTCTGCTGGCTCTTACCCAATGTGCCCAGATTCCCTAGGCGTTTTACAATTTTGGGTTTACTGGTAGTTTACTGTCCTTTTTCTAACTTCTTTTGCAAATTCTTAGAGATCACTGATTTTAAGACTTTCTTTTCTAATATATACAGTTACGACTTTGGATTTTCCTCTAAGAATGGCCTTAGCCGCAACCTGTAAGTTTTATTGCTTTATTTTCATTATCGACCAGTTAAAAGCATGCTCTAATTTTTCATTGTCAATCCTTTGACCGATACGTAATATTGAGAGGTTGCTTAACTAAAGAACGGTTGGGGATTTTCTAGTTATCTTTAAAAAATTTGATTTCTAGTATAACTTTCACTGTCATCAAAGAACGTAAGCAGAGTAATTCTGATACTTTAAAAATCCCTGAGTTACTTTTTCAAACTGGTTAATTGTGGAAATGTTATATGTGTACTTAGAATGAATATGTATTCTGAAGGTGTTGGGTATTAGTATTCAATATATGTCCCTTACAGATTTGTTAACTTCATTGTTCAAATATCACATACCCTTTTGTTGTTGTTGTTGTTGTTTGCTTGTTTTTTCATTTACTGAGAGCGGTCTGTTTGTATTTCCTACTATCAAGTTTTTCTCTGGGGTTTAGGGTGCCTTTTAATTTTTAAAAAATTTTATTTATTTATTTGACGGTGAAAGAGGGAGAGGGCACAAGCAGGAGGAGCAGCAGGAAGAGGGAGAGAGAGCAGCAGGCTCCCTGCTGAGCAAGGAACAGGACCCTCGGATCATAATCTGAACCGAAGGCAAAGAAACTGCATCCATCCATTTTAAAATAAAGTTGCTTAACCAACTGAGCCATCCAGGCACCCCTGGAGTGCCTTTTTAAAAATTCTTGTTATAGGGACGCCTGGGTGGCTCAGTCAGTAAAGCTTTTGGCTCAGGTCATGATCCCAGGGTCCTGGGATCAAGTACCCCACTGGGCTCCTTGCTCGGCAGGAACTCTGCTTCCCCTTCTGCCTGCTTCTCCCTCTGCTTGTGCTTTCTCTCTCTCTGACAAATAAATCTTTAAAAAAAAATCTTGTTATATTTATGTTTTGGTCGTTTTTCTCTTATTAAACATTTTCTGTCAGGAAAAGTAAATATTTGAAAAATAGTAAAGCATATTTAAAAATAACCTTTTGTGGGGCACCTGGGTGGCTCAGTTTGTTAATCGACTGCCTTGGGCTCAGGTCTTGATCCTGGAGTCCCACATCTGGCTCCCTCAGTGGGGAGTCTGCTTCTCCCTCTGACCCTACCCCCTCTTGTGCACTCTTTCACTCTCTCAAATAAATAAATAAAAATTAACTAAATAAAAATAACCTTTTGTTATTGACATTTTTAAGTGCTTTAAAAAAATTTAATTGGGGGGCGCCTGGGTGGCTCAGTGGGTTAAAGCCTCTGCCTTCGGCTCAGGTCATGATCCCGGGGTCCTGGGATCGAGCCCCGCATCAGGCTCTCTGCTCCACAGGGAGCCTGCTTCCTCCTCTCTCTCTGCCTGCCTCTCTGCCTAGTTGTGATTTCTGTCAAATAAATAAAATATTAAAAAAAAATTAATTGGTCTGTCTTGCCACTCAGTGCTATAATTGAATTTTTTGATTCTAGAAGAACAGAAAAATTTAAATTTTCCATCTGAACCTTTGTTACTGAGTGCTTACAAATTTAAAACTGTCATATCTTTTGGGAAAATTGAACCTTTTATCATTATGAAATATCTCTTTTTAAGTCTAATAATCTGTTCTTCATTAAAGTCCACTGTGTCCAATATCATCAGCTTTCTTTTGGTTAGTATTTGCATGATGTATCTATTTTCCATCCTTTCATCTGCATCCATTCTATTTTACATTTTAGGAATCTCTCTGATAAGTATATACCATAATTGGTTTCTTTTTTTTAATTCCCTCTGATACATCACTTTTTTTTTATTACGTTCAGTTAGTCACTGTAGAGTACATAATTAGTTTTTGATGTAGTGTTCAATGATTTATCAGTTAAGTGTAACACCAAGTGCTCATCATAGCATGTGGCCTCCTCAATACCCATCACCTTATTAACTCCACCCCTGTCCCCTCTCCCTTCTGAAACCCGCAGATTGTTTCTCAGAGCCCATCTTCTCTCATGGTTCATCTCCCTCTCTAATTTATCCTCCTTTGGATTTCCCTCCCTTCCCCTATGGTCCTCCATGCTATTGGTTATGCTGAAGCCATATGATAATTGTCTTTCTCTGCTTGACTTACTTCCTTAACATAATCCCTTCCAGTTCCATCCATGTAGATGTAAATGGTGGGTATTCATTGTTTCTGATGGCTGAATAATACTTCATTGTATATAAGTACCACATCTTCTTTATCCATTTATCTGTTGAAAGGCATCTTGGCTTCTTCCAGTTTGGCTATTGTGGACATTGCTGCTATGAACATTGAGGTGCATGTGCCCCTCCTTTTCACTACATCTGTATCTTTGGGATAAATACCCAGTAGTGCAATTGCTGGGTCATAAGGTAGCTCTATTCTTAACATCTTGAGGAGCCTCCATACTGGTTTCTAGAGTAGCTGTACCAACTTGCATTCCCACCAACAGTGTAAGAGGGTTCCCCTTTCTCCACACCCTCATCAACGTTTGTTGTTCCCTGTTTTGTTGATTTTTACCATTCTAACTAGTGTTAGGTGGTATCTCATTGTGGTTTTGATTTGTATTTCCCTGATAGCTAGTGATGTTGAGCACTTTTTCATGTCTGTTAGCCATTTGTGTTAGTTTTTGAGAAGTGTCTGTTCATGTCTTATGCCCACTTTCTAACTGGGTTATTAGTTTTTTGAGTGTTGAGTTTGCGAAGTTCTTCACAGATCTTGGGTATTAGTCCTTTGTCTATAATGCTATTGCAAATATCTTCCTCTATTCCCTGGGCTGCCTCTTAGTTTTACTGATGGTTTCCTTTGCTGTGTGGAAGCTTTTTATCTTCATGAGGTCTGAAAAGTTCATTTTTACTTTTGTTTCACTTGCCTTTGGAGATGTGTCTTGAAAGAAGTTACGGTGGCCGATTTCCAAGAGGAAATCTCGGATTTCATTAAATTCCTCTAGGAATTTGATGCATTCTGTCTAACACTGAGGTCTTTCATCCATTTTGAACATATCTTTGTGTATGGTATAAGAGAATGGTCCATTTTCATTCTTCTATATGTAGCTGATACACCTCTTCTATTTGTAGCATGTAATACATTGAACTTTAATTACTGATATATTTGGATTTATATATACTACCTTAGTATTTATTTCTATATGTCTGCCTATTATGATTTTCTCTACTTTCGTGCTTTCTTTTGATTTTTTTTTAATGTGTTCATTTTAGGTGACTCTTTTTAAAAAAAATAAGAATTTTTGAGTAGTTTTAAGTTTACAGCAAAAGTGAGCAGAAAATAGAAATTCCCCAGTATGCCCTTTGGCCCCTCCAGCATGACTTACCCCGCCAGAGTAGAACATTTTGTTGTAACCGATAAACCTACATTGACACAATTACCCAAAGTCTATAGTTTACATTAAGATTCACTCTTAGTGTTGTACATCCTATAATGATATGTATTCATTACTAGTGTCTTACAGAATAATTTCACTGTCCTAAAAATCCTAAGTGCTCTGCCTTTTCATCCTCTCTACTCCCACCCCCTCCCCCAACCCCTTGCAACCACTGATCATTTTATTGTCTCCACAGGTTTTTTGTTTATTTGTTTGTTTGTTTGTTTAAGATTCTTTATTTGAGAGAGTGTGTGTGAGCAGACTTTGGGGTTTGATCTCACAATCCTGAGATCATGATCTGAGCAGAAATCAAGAGTTGGACGCCCAACCAACTGCACCACCCAGGTGCTCCTTTTCTCCATTGTTTTGCCTTTTTCAGAATGGCACATTCACATTTCAGTTTGGAATCATACAATCAGATTGGCTTCTTTCACTAAGTATTATCTATTTAGGACTCCTTCATATCTTCTCCTGGCTTGACAGTTCATTTCTTTTTTATTGCTGAATAATATTCCATAGTTTGAATGTACCACAGTTTATCTGTTCACCTATTGAAGGACATCTAGGTTGTTTCCAAGTTTTGGCAATTGTGAATAAAGCTGCCATAAACATTCATTTGCAGGTTTTTGTGTAGACATAAGTTTTCAACTCCTTTAGGTAAATATTAAGGCGTATGATTGCTAGATTGTTATGATAAGAATAAGTTTCATTTTTTAAGAGACCACCAAACTGTCTTCCTGGGTGACTGTACATTTTGCTTTCCCACCAGCAATGAATGAGAGTTCCTGTTGTTCTATATGTTTTTATTATTCTATTTTTCTACTCTATTAGCTTGGCAGTTATAGGATTCTTTACTTTCAGTGTCTATCCTAGAGATTATAACATGCTTATAGAATTAGCAAAACTCTAAATTAGTATTCTAATTTTTTTTTTGAGTAATGCTGGAAGCTGACAATATTTTCATTCTATTTACCCTTTTCCCAAATTTATGATATTGCTGCCTTGTATTTTAATTCTCTACAAATATTTTAGAAACATTATTATTGTTGCAGAATAGTTGATCTTTATTAGACTTTTTCTCATAGTTACCTTTTCCTTTCTTTTTATAGAATATCCTAAGATTTTAATTTTGCTAATGATAATTTTCACTACTTCTTTTCATCTGAAAATGTACTTATTTGACTTCTAGAAAAATGTTTCATTAGATACATAATTTTAAGCTAATAGTTTTTCTTTCAGCTTTGAAGATATTCCACTGTCTCCTGATTTCCACCATTTCTGTTGAGAAGTTCATTTATGGCTTACTGCTGTTTCTTTGAAGATAATTTTTCTGCTTTGAACATTTTAAAAAATTGTCTTTATGTATTTGATCTTACAATAATGTATCTATAGTTTTTTGTACTATCCTGCTTACGATACATGGTGTTTCTTTAATTTGTGGACCAATGTCTTTCTGCTCTCTTTCTGGGACTCAAGTTATATGAATTTTAGCCCTTTGCACTATTTCTCTTATGTCTTTTATATTATTTCCTGCCAACAGTGGAGGTGTATTTTTTAATCCTCTTGTCTCTCTGATATTCACTCAGAATATTTCTTCAGACGTGGACTGGATTCCATTAATTCTCTCTTCAGTTATATCTTATTTCATTAGTTTTTTTTTTTTTTTTTTTTCAGTTTCAGAATTTTGGTTTGGTGTTTTTTTTAGCATTCCCTTTTCTCTTATCAACATTCTCAAAATTGTCTTTTTTCATTGAGCATATTAAGCAGAGTTATTTTAAAGACCAGTCCTGTGGATTATTTTCTATTATTTCTATTATTCTATTTCTATTATTTATCATTTTAAAAAACTCTGCTGTCTTAAAAATATGAGCCTGATATTACATGTAAAAATATTTGGAGATGTTGTGAGGTCTAGCAATAATGTTATCTTCCTCCAAAACAGTCTTCTTTTTTTTTCCACAGGTGGCTGGGTGCATTATCAACTTCTGATCACCTTTTATCAACATCAGAGGTTCAGATAATTCCAAGCTATGTTTTAGATATTTTTAGGACTAGTATATTTTGGGGGTCACTCTTCTAGGGTATTCCAATCCAATGCCTGGAAACTTCCTGAGCCACTCACCCTCAAATCTAATGGCCCCTGACTTTCAAATTTAATCTCCCTAGCCCTGTAAATTTGCTTCAAGCTTAGTTTTTCAACCTCTCTTCACCTCCTCCAGGATAGGGAGATTTACCTAGGGGAAGGCATCTCCAAAAGCAGGCTCATATCCCTGGATTTCATTTTTTTCCTGGCCTTGCCCTATAATTCTCCACTGAGTCCAATTCATTTAAATAGATCTGTTGTCAAGTTTTTGTCCCAATTTTCTAGTTTTTGTCTAGAATTTCTAGTTTTTCTCAGGGGTCTTGATTACCTAGTCCTGATATCATTGTAAACAAAACTCCCTAGTTCACTTATTTTCAATTTTATTTTTTAATTGATTTATGTTCTAAGTACTAGTCTGGCTACATCTCACTAGTTTGATATGTTGTTTATTCTAAGAAGTTTTTAATTTCAGTTTTCAATTTCTTTTCATCTCAGGAGTTAGTTAAAAATGTAGTTAAATTTTCTGTGCCTGTTTTTTTTGTTTTGTTTTGTTTTAAGATTTTATTTATTTGAGAGGGAGCACAAGCGCACATAAGGTGAAGGGCAGAGGGGCAGAGGGAAGGGTGAGGGGCAGAGGGAAAGGGAGAAGCAGACTCCTCACTGAGCAGGGAGCCTGCAGCAGGGCTCAATCCCAGGACCCCAAGACCATGACCTGAGCCTAAGGCAGACACTTAACTGACTGAGCCAACCAGGCACTGCTGTCTTTTGCTATTTCTAATTTTACTATATATACGGCTATATATATATATATACATATACATGATATTTTACTATATATATGACTTATATTGCTTTAAATCATATGTGTGTATAACAGTGGGCAAGGTTTGCAATCCATGTCTATGTTTATAAATCTTTCATGGGCCTTTAAAAACAACAGTGTATTCTTCTTGGTTGATATGAGTGCATATATACAGAAAAATATTATACTCAAACTTGCTAATTGGTTCTTCCTATCCTCTAATCTTTATGCTTATTTTTCTTATACATTTTTGCCCTTGTTTCCTTTGAAACATAATTGTAATAATATATTTGCAAATACAGATTAAATTTATTTTATCTAATTCTCTAAAAATATTAGCAGTATAATTGAGAAAATAAAACCATTTAATTACTGCAAAGATTCAAGGAATTAATCTTTTTCAAAGCTTTTTTTAATATATCATTAATAAATCTTGAAGATTAGACATCAGGAATTAAATCGTGTTCAACAAATACTTGAAGAGGTATTATATACAAGATGGTAAGACTTCTGGTTCTAGTTGTACTTATTCAAATATTAATAATTAAGTCAAAATATAAGAGCTTAGGGCCACCTGGGTGGCTCAGTCGGTTAAGTGTCTCTCTTCAGCTCAGTTCATGATGCCAGGATCCTGGGACTGAGCCCCACATCAGGCTCTCTGCTCAGCAGAGAGCCTGCTTCTCCTTCTTCCTCTTCTGCTTCCTCTCTGCTGCTCCCTCCATCTCTGTCAAATAAATAAAATCTTTTCTTAAAAAAATGTAAGAGCCTTGAGAAAATAAAAAGAAGAAAGTTCCATCATTTTGGATGGCTTGAGAGTAAGAAGAGAAATCATATAAAGCTTTGTGGAGGTAGACAGTGTTATCCTTATTATTATTTTTATAAGATATTTATTTATTTGTGTGAGAGAGAGAGATAGAGAGCACGCATGCGAGTGAGCAGGGGGAGCGTCAGGCAGAGGGAGAAGCAGGCTCTCAGCCAAGCAAGGAGCCGGGTGGGGGACTCAATCCCAGGACTCTGGGATCATGACCTGAGCCAAAGGCAGACGTTTAACTGGCTGAGCCACCCAGGCGTCCCTATCTTTATTATTATTAACTAGCAGTGTTCATTTTTCCTGCTCTCACCACTGATCAGTTGATCTCTATTTTCTAGTGCAGTTTCTAGAAAAAGTTAATCTTACTGGTTTAGCTAAACTGATTTGCTAAGATCCAACTATGGCCCACCGATTGTGGGCCATAGTTGGGAAGCTGAGATAATCAGGAAGCAACTACACCAACTACTGGTTCCAAGTTCACACCTTTTCATCTGAGATTCTGGGATTAGGATGTTACTGTCTGAGAATTATTGCCTGCAGGAACAACCTACTTTAGCTTCAATAGAAGCAGTTGCCCAGAATTATCAGCTCTAGCACTACAGTACACTTGTTAGATCTCAGCCACAAAAATAGATCCTCAGATACTGCTTTCCCTCCTACTTATCTCCTAATTTAGGTCTCCTAAAAGTACTTATCATTAGTAGAACCTAATTCATATCCTGAGCTAGTTTTTAGTTTTCCAGCCTCTGTAATACAGGAAGGCATACTAAAAAGAGGTTGGAACAGTCAATCTACATCATAGCTGCAAGAATCTGTTATTATTACTTTAATTAAATAGGACCCGAAGTGGTAAAATTAAAATATAAAAGAGCTTTTTCCCCCATGAAACCTAAACTGAAAACAAAATGCTTGATAAAGATGAGTCGTTAAATAACTACTATTAAATTAGAGGTAAGTAAAATATTTACAAAAAGTCAGAAAAATTATAAAATCACAGATAAAAGGAGATCAAAAGGATCTCTAAGTTTTACCCTTCAAAGAAACTCAAACTGGAAATTATAAAAAGTGAATTATATCGTTTTTGCATAAAAGATAAAGCACTATTCAATGATGTTAGGTATATAGCAGTAAGAAAGAATAGACAAGGGCCTTGCTCGCATGAAGAATACATTCTGGTAGATAAGACAAAAAAAATAATTAAAAAGGCAAAAAAATAATTTCAAGTAGTAATAGGTGTCATAAATAAAATAAAATTGTATTATAGAAAAAAGAAAGAAGAGGGTGGAAACAGCTAGATAATGTAGTCAGGGAATGCTTTCCTGAAAAAGGGCTGAGAAACGGGTAGACAGTCCTACGAGTCTTCTAGGGAAGAGTATTCTAGGCAAAAGTGTTAGGTAAGGAAGGTCTTCAGGGGAACACTGGTTTGCTAGGTTTGAGAAAGCCAAATAAGAAGGCTGGTGTGATGAGAGACTAGTAATCAAAGGGAACCATGGTAAGAGTGTATGTATATGCACATAAAGAAAGACAGTAAACTGGGTTATAAACAGAGACATAGAAATCAGGGTAGCTCTGGTTTTATATGAGATCTGAAACAGAAATTTAACACTTTATAAAGCTTGGGATTTTGGCAGACTTTTGGGGATGTTCTTCCTCACAGACCTCAAGTAACTCAAGAACAGCAGTGTTTACTACAGACAATATATCAATGAATGAATGTGGCTGTGAGTCAATAAACTTTCATTTACAAAAAAAAGAGATAGCAGGCCAAATCTGATCCACGGGCTGTAGTTTATGAATCTCTGAAGATGCAATTAAGTCTATCAGTTAGTATATTTTGGCTGTAAGTAACAAAATGCCTAACAAAAAATAAAGACAGTCATTTTTTTAAAAAGATTTATTTATTTATTTGAGAGCATGCGAGAGTAAATGCACAAACTAGTGGGGGGAAGGGCAGACGGAGAGAGGGACAAGCAGACTCCCCACTGCGGAGGGAGACCAACAACGGGCTCGATCCCAGGATCTTGAGATCATTACCTGAGCCAAAATCAAGAGTCTGATGCTTGACTGACTGAGCTACCCAGGCACCCCAAGGATGTTTGGACATTTTTGTCTGTTTTATCACTGTATCACTGATGTATTCACTTGAATAGTGCCTGGTACTTACTTAGTTCTCAATAAATACTTATAAATGAATGACTGAATGAATATTTTATTACCTCATCTAATATTAAATCAGAAGGGTAAGTGGTTCCAGATTTGTTTCAGCAGTTCAACAATTCCCTTCTTTCAATATTGATATCTACCCCCATGGATACAAAATGGTTTTACCAACTTCATAAACCACTTTCTAAAATGACAAGCTGGAAGGAGGTAAATAAAGCTTTCTTCTTGCCAGCTACTTTTTTTTTTTTTTTAAATCAGGGAGAAGATTCTTTACCAGAAGCTCTACAACAGACTTTCTCTTATACTTCACTGGCTAAAAGTAGGGTTCTGTGTTCATTCCTAGACCAACCCCTGGCAAAAATAAACTCAAACTAGTTTAAATAAAAGACTTATCATCTAAAATTGTGGAAGCAGCTCATCTCTCCCAAGCACATGGACACTGGAACAAAATCAGAGCTGAATGAAAAAATTTAAAAAGGCTCATATGGAGACAACAAATGAATAGCCTGAATAATAACGTGAATAATAATTTAATAAACAATAAAAAATTAGTATTTAGTGCCAGAAAGTGCTGTACATATAATCCTGCATTCAATTTATTTCCTCTGATACATTTTGAGGAGAAAAGATGGTATTACAGAAAAAAAAAAAGGACAAAACAAAATATATGTTCTCAACAGAAACTGGATTTCAAAGAACAGATTTAAAAATGGGAGGAAGGAAAAGTATTTTTTCACCTCTTCCTTAGCCTGATTTAAAATGACATTATTTCCTATCTATAGTCAATTCTTACATTACATCCACCCATATAAAAATGTAAATATTAAAATGTTTCTAAAACCCAACAGTGTAGAATTGCATACTACTACATAATCCAAGTCACTGCTAGCTTCCATTATTCAGAACTGACTATGTACACACATTTAAGATACTTTCCTTAAAAATGATAAACTTTTAATTTTGCAGTCCTTAACTGCAACACATAATTAAAGGTAGGATGTTGCCCTAAAAACATAAGAAGAAAATTTCACTTTAAAACCGAGAAATTTTCCAGTTACTAAAAGTGCCTTTATAATAAGCTCAGAATCCATTTGTTCCCACTTTCCTATTGTACTGGGAATAAATACATTCATGAGACATGACCACATTACTATTAAATAGGTGAAGCAGATTTTTAAAAGACTGGCTTAAAAAGAACTGGACATGAAAGGAAATAAGTATGTGGAATCAAATACAGGAAATACAATGATTATCTCGACCTTATAGTACCTTTTCTATTCCCATTACATTAAAATACAAGCTTATTCTACATCCGTTGGTGATTCAAAAATCTTAGCAATGTTCTTTATTAGGAATAGAATAGTTTATTTAATAACTTTTTTGAGAAAGAATAGTAAATCATAAAAAGTTAAGGTTAGAAAAGCTTTCCCCTGGGGGAAAAACAAATAAGAAAAATTGAAACCCAACTAAAGGATTTATTTACACTTCAGCCAATATTAATAGCTTAAATATATGAAGCTTTCAGAAATTAGAGAAAAGGAGAGTGAAACATATTTTTTAAAATGGAAGGGAGAAGATGACAAAATAGTCAAAACCAGACATACAAATTCCATGGGAGTTCTAGATTATTCTAAAGAACAACATGTATTATATTAAACAACAAAAAAGGAAACTGCTATATAACATACCAAAATACATACAAAAGAATGCCAGCTTTAAAAGACTCTGTTTTAAATGAATTTAGAACTAAAAAAAAAAAAAAAAAAAAATCTCTTTACTTTTCGGTCCAGTTATAAAAGTCAACAACAAAAGATATATCAGATTTCGGCCCAGCTGTATGATCTTTAAAAGTTAAAGTTAAGAAACTTGGGATAAAATAAAACTTTAAACATTTTAAGCAAAAAACAGGAGATTTTTATGATCACAGGTTGAGAGGGGATTTGTTAGAGACACAAAGAATAACAACCATAAGAAGAAAGCTGGATTCAACTATCTTAAGATTAAAAACAAAACAGAAAATTCTTTTCATGAAACCTGTCATAACCTGGGAACAGATACAGGAAACACCTATCGTCTAGCACGTTGTACAGTACTGCAGCAACATTATTCATTCTCATCCCTTTTCATCTTCCAGCCTCTATCACAGTGGCAGAAAGTCTAATAAAACTCTATTTCTCAGAGGTTCTTGAAGCTGGCGTTGTGGGTAGGATTAAAGTTTTACCAGTGAGAAGCACTTGTGGGGGATAAGGAAAATAGAAGTGAGCTGAGAATGTTCCTCTACTGGTGTGACAGATAGCAAGCAAAACTGGATAGACAGGAGGGTCTCTTACAGTCAATATCCTGTGCCTCACTTTCTAATGGCAAGGCTCCAGCTTTATGGAAATGATAATGTAGGAGTAGCAACAGAGATGGTGGCAGCAACATAAATATCCAACCTCCAGATCACAATCCCTAAGTTATGATCCTAAAACCAGGGACCTAGTAGCACTTACAGGTAAGTGACTAAATTCTTTCCTCTCTGAAATTTCTACAATGGTTATCATTTATAGTAGTATTTTTACATTGACGCAGATTGGCACACCAACAAATATTCAGAATACAGGGTATATAAAGTACTTTGACAATAAGGGAAAGATAAATAGAAAATGGGAAAAAGAAATGAACAAGCATTTAATGAGAAAAGAAAATCACATGGGTAAATACACATATGAAAAATGGTCAACCATATTAGTATTATAGGAAAATGTTAGATTCAGAGAAATGTTAAATTATAACCACAATGAAAAACCATTTAAGACTCAAAATAACAAAAATTTAAAAACCTAGCAAGACTAAGTGCTGATAAAAACATGTAGATCAGTAAGAACTCATAAATATCACAGGTGGGAATGTAAATTGGTACAGCCACTTTGCAAATTAAGTTGGTGTTATATTGTAAAACTGAATGTTTACATAATCTACGACCCAGCAAGCTATCCCTTGAAACTCTTGTGCTTGTTTGTATATGATACTCAGTAGAAAAAAAAAGTCCCAGAAGACTAAATGATTATGATTTTATATAGTTTAAAAAATACAAAACTGAATAATTTATTGTTAGGAATACACACACTTATTAAAAAATTTAAAAAGCAAGGGAATGATAAACACAAAATTCAAGAAAGTGCTAATATCTAGCAGAGGTCAGGAGAGGAATGAATAGGGAAGGAAAACATGGGTAGGTATACCAGTACTGTTAACCTCTTTTAGCTCTTAACTGAATGATGGGTTGACAGTTTTTGTTTTATCAGTATGTTTCATAACATATGTGACTAAAATAACTATACTATTAATGATTGCTAATACTTATAAAGTGTTTATTATATACCCTATTTCCCCTACAGTTAGCACTATGAAATAATTATTTCTAATTCATAGATGAGAAAACTAAAGCACAGAGAGGTTAAGTAACTGCCCAAGTAAGGTTGCATAGCTAGTAAGTAATGGACCTACGGGTCAAACAGGAAATCAGGCTCCAGAGTCTGCACTCATAACCAGTGTACTATATGAATAAAATAGCAAATAAGAACAATAAAAGTTACCTAGGATAACAATAAAAGAATCAACAGTTAAACTGATTTACCTTTCGTTTTCCTTGATGACATTTTCAAGTTGTAGTTTCATCTCGCCCATATGTTTCTGAAAGATTAAAATATTGAATATATTTTGTAGATGAGTCTCTATTATGTAATCCTTTCCTATCCAAGCAGTCAGATTCTATGGCACTAGGCTACTGATAAGAAACAATGATTCTTTACTTCTATTAAGCACTAGTAAATATGGATATTTTAATGATACACAGAATAATAAAGAATACATAATAAAACACTCCTTTTGAAATATAAAGAAAATATTTATATGACACACTGAGAAATACTCACAAATGCAGTCCTATGATTTGTAGATGTTTATAAAAAACAGATGAGAGATATTCCTCAGTATGTCACTATAACAAATCCCCATACCCTTAATGTATTCTTTTTTTTTTTTTTTAAAGATTTTATTTATTTACTTGACAGAGAGAGAGATCACAAGTAGGCAGAGAGGCAGGCAGAGAGAGAGGAGGAAGCAGGCTCCCTGCGGAGCAGAGAGCCCGATGCGGGGCTCAATCCCAGGACCCTGAGATCATGACCTGAGCCGAAGGCAGTGGCTTGATCCACTGAGCCACCCAGGCGCCCCCCCCCTTAGTGTATTCTTTTTTTTTTTTTTTTAATTATTTACATCTATTTTTTTTTATTTTTTTTTCCATTTTATTTATTTTTTCAGCGTAACAGTATTCATTCTTTTTGCACAACACCCAGTGCTCCATGCAAAACGTGCCCTCCCCATTACCCACCACCTGTTCCCCCAACCTCCCACCCCTGACCCTTCAAAACCCTCAGGTTGTTTTTCAGAGTCCATAGTCTCTTATGGTTCGCCTCGCCTCCCCAATGTCCATAGCCCGCTCCCCCTCTCCCAATCCCACCTCCCCCCAGCAACCCCCAGTTTGTTTTGTGAGATTAAGAGTCATTTATGGTTTGTCTCCCTCCCAATCCCATCTTGTTTCATTTATTCTTCTCCTATCCCCCTACCCCCCCATGTTGCTTCCCCTTAGTGTATTCTTAATTCACTTTAGTTTAGTTGAAGCCCAGATAAGAAGAGCTTGTATTTGAAAAAGTAAAATGTTAACAGTGAAAAAGAAAATAGAGATCTTCTTTTTTTTTTTTTTTAAGATTTTATTTATTTGACAGAGAGAGAGATCACAAGTAGGCAGAGAGGCAGGCAGAGAGAGAGGAGGAAGCAGGCTCCCCGCGGAGCAGAGAGCCCGATGCGGGGCTCGATCCCAGGACCCTGAGATCATGACCTGAGCTGAAGGCAGCGGCTTAATCCACTGAGCCACCCAGGCGCCCCTAGAGATCTTCTTTAGCAGTAATTTGCTCAGTCTGTTTGCCACCTTTATTAACTGTCTAAACTCTCCACACCATACAATGTTGGTAAACCTGTATCGTCACCAACATATACTTTAATAGGACAAATGGAGAAAAAAAAAGCACTAATTCATATAAAAATGAGAATAAAATATATACTGTAAACAGAATGAGTTTGGTACAATTAATTTTCTCTGAGGAGATGAAGCAATTGTAAAATCTCAATAGGAAAGAAAAGGCATTTCAAGTAGGGAGAAATATGTGTAAAAGCAAAGAGGCAAAAAATATTAGAACACAGGCATTGTTGTCAGCTCTCAATGAGAGTAAATGGGCTAGGGGAGAGCAGGAAGGAGGCCATGTAAAATCACACTTAAAACAAAACTGCAATCAACTCATGGTATGTCCATTAATCTTGACTGAGTAACCTAGACTAAAGGAGAGGAGCCAAGCCTGGAGTGAACCTGGCAAGGGAAAGGGAAAAAAAAAATGCTCCAAGCCCTTCTGCCTCCCTTTCAACCAGAGAAACTAGTGGAAGCTTGGGCTAGGAAATCAGTAACAGCCAACTCTAAATACAAAGCTGGCTTTAGGAAAGCCAGGTGAACCTTTCCCAGGTCCTTGCTGTGAATGAATCACAATTAAATTAAAATGAATGAATTCACTATCAGATAACTAAGAAGTAACCATACATTGAGTTATGATGCAGTGAAAGAAAATTGGAAAGGCAGGCAGCAGCTCTTGAACGCCATGGTAACTAAGAGGTTTGTATTTTATTGTAGCAATTATCCTGATTCTTGCCACTAAAAAAACAACAACAAAACTGATCTTAAAAGTTGCAAAATCTTGCAAGATCTTTAAAAGTTGTAAAAAGGTTGGTTTATCTTAAAAAATATTTACTCAAATTACTCAAATAGTTAGAATGTATATGTAATAGCTAGGATTAAAGGTGAATCATTATGGTCACGCTAAAGATTCTTTACTGTCAAATATTCTAAAATATTTAATAGTTGGAAGGAAACAAAATCTCACAGTACCTCTTGTATTATCAAATTTCCCCGGGGATAGAGGTCAAGATGGCGGAGAAGTAGCAGCCTGAGACTACATCAGGTAACAGGAGATCAGCTCGATAGCTTATCTAAACATTGCAAACACCTACAAATCCAACGGGAGAGCGAAGAGAAGAAGAACAGCAACTCTAGAAACAGAAAATCAACCACTTTCTGAAAGGTAGGACTGGCGGAGAAGTGAATCTAAAACGACGGGAAGATAGACCGCGGGGGGAGGGGCCGGCTCCCGGCAAGCGGCGGAGGAACGGAGCACAAAATCAGGACTTTTAAAAGTCTGTTCCACTGAGGGACATTGCTCCAGGGGCTAAACCGGGGTGAAGCCCACGCGGGGCCAGCGTGGCCCCAAGCCCCGCAAGGTCACAGAAGGATCGGGAGTGTCAGAGTGTCGGAGAGCTTGCAGGTATTAGAACGGAAAAACCGGCTGCAAAGACAGAGCCGAGGACTGAACTCTCAGCTCGGGGTTACCTTGAACTGGTCGCGGGCTGGGTGAGCTCGGAGTGCGGCTAGAGGCTGGGGATACGGGAGTGATTGGGTGCTGTCCTCTGGGGGCGCACTGAGGAGTGGGGCCCCAGGCTCTCGGCTCCTCCGGGCCGGAGACTGGGAGGCCGCCATTTTCATTCCCGTCCTCCGGAACTCTACGGAAAGCGTTCAGGGAACAGAAGCTCCCAAAAGCGAACCCGAGCCGATTACTTAGTCCGGCCGCCGGTAAGGGCAGTGCAATCCCGCCTCGGGCAAAGACACTTGAGAATCACTACAACAGGCCCCTCCCCCAGAAGATCAACAAAATATCCAGCCAGGACGAAGTTCATCTATCAAGGAGAAAGCAGATTCAATTCCTAAGACAGCAGAGCAATTCCAGAGGAGGAGAAAGCAAAGCACGGAACTCATGGCTTTCTCCCCATGATTCTTTAGTCTTGTGGCTACTTCAATTTTTTTTTTCTTTTTTCAATTTTTTTTTTCTTTTTTCAATTTTTTTTTCTTTTTTCTTTTTTCTTCTTCTGCTAAATTTTTTTAAAACTTTTACCCTTTTCTTTTTTAACGTTTTTTGACTAGTTCATCTAAATATATATATTTTTTCTTTCTTTTTTATATTTTTTTATTTGTTTTATTTTTTAAATTTTTTTCTTTTTTTTTTTTCTTTTTTTTCTTTTTTTTTCAGAACCTGTTTTTTATCCCTTTTCTCCCCCCCACAATTTGGGGTCTCTTCTGATTTGGTTACAGCGCATTTTTCCGGGGTCTTTGCCACCCTATTAGTAGTTTATTTGTTCCTTCATATCCTCTTATCTGGACAAAATGACAAGGCGGAAAAAATCACCACAAACAAAAGAACAAGAGACAGTACCGAAGGCTAGGGACCTAATCAACACAGACATTGGTACTATGTCAGATCAAGAGTTCAGAATGACGATTCTGAACATTCTAGCCGGGCTCGAAAAAGGCATGGAAGATATTAGAGAAACCCTCTCTGGAGATATTAAAGCCCTTTCTGGAGAAACTAAAGAACTAAAATCTAACCAAGTTGAAATCAAAAAAGATATTAATGAGGTGCAATCAAAAATGGAGGCTCTCACTGCTAGGATAAATGAGGCAGAAGAAAGAATTAGTGATATAGAAGACCAAATGACAGAGAATAAGGAAGCCGAGCAAAAGAGGGACAAACAGCTACTGGACCATGAGGGGAGAATTCGAGAGATAAGTGACACCATAAGACGAAACAACATTAGAATAATTGGGATTCCAGAAGAAGAAGAAACAGAGAGGGGAGCAGAAGGTCTATTGGAGAGAATCATTGGAGAGAATTTCCCTAATATGGCAAAGGGAACAAGCATCAAAATCCAGGAGATGCAGAGAACCCCCCTCAAAGTCAACAAGAATAGGTCCACACCCCGTCACCTAATAGTAAAATTGACAAGTCTTAGTGACAAAGAGAAAATCCTGAAAGCAGCCCGAGAAAAGAAGTCTGTAACATACAATGGTAAAAATATTAGATTGGCAGCAGACTTATCCACAGAGACCTGGCAGGCCAGGAAGAGCTGGCATGATATATTCAGAGCACTCAACGAGAAAAACATGCAGCCAAGAATACTCTATCCAGCTAGGCTATCATTGAAAATAGAAGGAGAGATCAAAATCTTCCAGGACAAACAAAAACTGAAAGAATTTGCAAACACCAAACCAGGTCTCCAGGAAATATTGAAAGGGGTCCTCTAAGCAAAGAGAGAGCCTAAAAGTAGTAGATCAGAAAGGTACAGAGACAATATACAGTAACAGTCACCTTACAGGCTACTAATGGCACTAAATTCATATCTCTCAATAGTTACCCTGAATGTTAATGGGCTAAATGCCCCAATCAAAACACACAGGGTATCAGAATGGATAAAATAACAAAACCCATCAGTATGTTGCCTACAAGAAAATCATTTTAGACGCGAAGACACCTCCAGATTGAAAGTGAGGGGGTGGAAAACAATTTACCATGCTAATGGGCATCAGAAGAAAGCTGGGGTGGCAATCCTTATATCAGATCAATTAGATTTTAAGCCAAAGACTATAATAAGGGATGAGGAAGGACACTATATCCTACTCAAAGGGTCTGTCCAACAAGAAGATCTAACAATTTTAAATATCTATGCCCCTAACGTGGGAGCAGCCAACTATATAAACCAATTAATAACAAAATCAAAGAAACACATCAATAATAATACAATAATAGTAGGGGACTTTAACACTCCCCTCACTGAAATGGACAGATCATCCAAGCCAAAGATCAACAAGGAAATAAAGGCCTTAAATGACACACTGGACCAGATGGACATCACAGATATATTCAGAACATTTCATCCCAAAGCAACAGAATACACATTCTTCTCTAGTGCACATGGAACCTTCTCCAGAATAGATCACATCCTGGGTCACAAATCAGGTCTCAACCGGTATCAAAAGATTAAGATTATTCCCTGCATATTTTCAGACCACAATGCTCTGATGCTAGAACTCAATCACAAGACGAAAGCTGGAAAGAACCCAAATACATGGAGACTAAACAGCATCCTTCTAAAGAATGAATGGGCTAACCAGGAAATTAAAGAAGAATTGAAAAAATTCATGGAAACAAATGATAATGAAAACACAACAGATCAAAATCTGTGGGACACAGCAAAGGCAGTCCTGAGAGGAAAATATATAGCGGTACAAGGCTTTCTCAAGAAACAAGAAAGGTCTCAAGTACACAACCTAACCCTACGCGTAAAGGAGCTGGAGAAAGAACAAGAAAGAAACCCTAAACCCAGCAGGAGAAGAGAAATCATAAAGATCAGAGCAGAAATCAATGAAATAGAAACCAAAAAAACAATAGAAAAAATCAATGAAACTAGGAGCTGGTTCTTTGAAAGAATCAATAGGATTGATAAACCTCTGGCCAGACTCATCAAAAAGAAAAGAGAAAGGACCCAAATAAATAAAATCATGAATGAAAGAGGAGAGATCACAACTAACACCAAAGAAATACAGACAATTATAAGAACATACTATGAGCAACTCTATGCCAACAAATTGGACAATCTGGAATGGATGCATTCCTAGAGACATATAAACTACCACAACTGAACCAGGAAGAAATAGAAAACCTGAACAGGCCCATAACCAGTAAGGAGATTGAAACAGTCATCAAAAGTCTCCAAACAAACAAAAGCCCAGGGCCAGATGGCTTCCCAGGGGAATTCTACCAAACATTTAAAGAAGAACTCATTCCTATTCTCCTGAAACTGTTCCAAAAAAATAGAAATGGAAGGAAAACTTCCAAACTCATTCTATGAGGCCAGCATCACCTTGATCCCAAAACCAGACAAGGATCCCACCAAAAAAGAGAACTACAGACCAATATCCTTGATGAACACAGACGCAAAAATTCTCGCCAAAATACTAGCCAATAGGATTCAACAGTACATTAAAAGGATTATTCACCACGATCAAGTGGGATTTATTCCAGGGCTGCAGGGTTGGTTCAACATCCGCAAATCAATCAATGTGATAGAACACATTAATAAAAGAAAGAACAAGAACCATATGATACTCTCAATAGATGCTGAAAAAGCATTTGACAAAGTACAGCATCCCTTCCTGATCAAAACTCTTCAAAGTGTAGGGATAGAGGGCACATACCTCAATATTATCAAAGCCATCTATGAAAAACCCACCGCAAACATCATTCTCAATGGAGAAAAACTGAAAGCTTTTCCATTAAGGTCAGGAACACGGCAGGGATGTCCATTATCACCACTGCTATTCAACATAGTATTAGAAGTCCTAGCCTCAGCAATCAGACAACAAAAAGAAATTAAAGGCATCCAAATTGGTAAAGAAGAAGTCAAACTATCACTCTTCGCAGATGATATGATACTATATGTGGAAAACCCAAAAGACTCCACTCCAAAACTGCTAGAACTTGTCCAGGAATTCAGTAAAGTGTCAGGATATAAAATCAATGCACAGAAATCAGTTGCATTTCTGTACACCAACAACAAGACTGAAGAAAGAGAAATTAAGGAGTCAATCCCATTCACAATTGTACCCAAAACTATAAGATACCTAGGAATAAACCTAACCAAAGAGACTAAGAATCTATACACAGAAAATTATAAAGTACTCATGAAAGAAATTGAGGAAGACACAAAAAAATGGAAAAATGTTCCATGCTCCTGGATTGGAAGAATAAATATTGTGAAAATGTCTATGCTACCTAAAGCAATCTACACATTTAATGCAATCCCTATCAAAATACCATCCATTTTTTTCAAAGAAATGGAACAAATAATCCTAAAATTTATATGGAACCAGAAAAGACCTTGAATAGCCAAAGGAATATTGAAGAACAAAGCCAAAGTTGGTGGCATCACAATTCCGGACTTCAAGCTCTATTACAAAGCTGTCATCATCAAGACAGCATGGTACTGGCACAAAAACAGACACATAGATCAGTGGAACAGAATAGAGAGCCCAGAAATCGACCCTCAACTCTATGGCCAACTCATCTTCGACAAAGCAGGAAAGAATGTCCAATGGAAAAAAGACAGCCTCTTCAATAAATGGTGCTGGGAAAATTGGACAGCCACATGCAGAAAAATGAAATTGGACCACTTCCTTACACCACACACGAAAATAGACTCCAAATGGATGAAGGACCTCAATGTGAGAAAGCAATCCATCAAAATCCTTGAGGAGAATGCAGGCAGCAACCTCTTCGACCTCAGCCGCAGCAACATCTTCCTAGGAACAACGGCAAAGGCAAGGGAAGCAAGGGCAAAAATGAACTATTGGGATTTCATCAAGATCAAAAGCTTTTGCACAGCAAAGGAAACAGTTAACAAAACCAAAAGACAAAAAAAACAAACAAACAAACAAACAAAAAAAAAACCAAAAGACAACTGACAGAATGGGAGAAGATATTTGCAAACGACATATCAGATAAAGGGCTAGTATCCAAAATCTATAAGGAACTTAGCAAACTCAACACCCAAAGAACAAACAATCCAATCAAGAAATGGGCAGAGGACATGAACAGACATTTCTGCAAAGAAGACATCCAGATGGCCAACAGACACATGAAAAAGTGCTCCACGTCACTCGGCATCAGGGAAATACAAATCAAAACCACAATGAGATATCACCTCACACCAGTCAGAATGGCTAAAATGAACAAGTCAGGAAATGACAGATGCTGGAGAGGATGTGGAGAAAGGGGAACCCTCCTCCACTGTTGGTGGGAATGCAAGCTGGTCCAACCACTCTGGAAAACAGCATGGAGGTTCCTCAAAATGTTGAAAATAGAACTACCCTATGACCCAGCAATTGCACTACTGGGTATTTACCCTAAAGATACAAACATAGTGATCCGAAGGGGCACGTGTACCCGAATGTTTATAGCAGCAATGTCTACAATAGCCAGACTATGGAAAGAACCTAGATGTCCATCAACAGATGAATGGATCAAGAAGATGTGGTATATATACACAATGGAATACTATGCAGCCATCAAAAGAAATGAAATCTTGCCATTTGCGACGACGTGGATGGAACTAGAGCGTATCATGCTTAGTGAAATAAGTCAATCGGAGAAAGACAACTATCATATGATCTCCCTGATATGAGGACATGGAGAAGCAACATGGGGGGGTAGGGGGATAGGAGAAGAATAAATGAAACAAGATGGGATTGGGAGGGAGACAAACCATAAATGACTCTTAATCTCACAAAACAAACTGGGGGTTGCTGGGGGGAGGTGGGATTGGGAGAGGGGGAGCGGGCTATGGACATTGGGGAGGGGAGGCGAACCATAAGAGACTATGGACTCTGAAAAACAACCTGAGGGTTTTGAAGGGTCAGGGGTGGGAGGTTGGGGGAACAGGTGGTGGGTAATGGGGAGGGCACGTTTTGCATGGAGCACTGGGTGTTGTGCAAAAAGAATGAATACTGTTACGCTGAAAAAATAAATAAAATGGAAAAAAAAAATAAAAAAATAAAAATAAAAAAATAAAAAACCTGGATAGAAAAAAAAAAAAGAAACGTTAACTGTTCTGAACTTGTGAACTACAAACTCCTCCCATAGACCATTAAATTATATGTATTCACCAGTGATTTTTTTTTGTAAATCGTGTGTGCAAATAATAAAACATAATAAAATATATTTATCCACTAAAAAAAAAAAAAAAATTTTCCCTTATTTACATTTTTGGAAGGAAGTTTTTCATATAAAGAAATATAGTGAAAGTTTTCTTGATTTCAGGATAAACTATTCTTTTTACTGGGTCAATAAATCCTAAGAACTAGTACTAGTCAGTAATATCCATGTGAGCAACTGTTCTTAGATTTATCTGTCAGCATCTTTTTTTCCTCTGTAAAAGTAGCAACTACTCTTGTTACAGACCCTTGGGCCTTCTGCTACAGTTTTCTCTCTCTTGTAATTAATTCAATAATCACTCTTAGATTGAGAATGTTAGATAGGGGAATGAAGTTAAACACCTTAGTAAAATAGCTGATTAAAGAGATATATGAATCAGATAGATTATAAAAAATTAAACATTTAAAAGCTTAATTCAAGATAACTAGTTATCCCATTTTATAACAATTGAACCACATGTCATTATAGCAATTTTGAGTGAATTCAGCAGAAACTTGAAACTCACTAGCCCTGAAAAGAAAAGCAAAATGCCATTGGTGCAGAACAGAGCTTTCTATTGTTCTTTAATTGTCAATTAGAAAGATTAAAAGGCGTTACTATGATAGGTTCAAACTTAAATGATCATAGGCAAAAAAAAAGCCCATAGTAAAGACTAGGAAAACACCTCATTAACTTGTAATAAGACAGTAACTGCAATTTAAAGAAATGCTTGTTTTTGAAATTTGGGTCTACAGGATGACTCTGTAAATTTATATTAGAGGATTAATCCTGGAAAAGAAAGTATAAATAATATCAAATGCAATGGAAAACCTAACTTATTTTTAGAAAATGAAAGCATTATGTGTTCTTTTAGTAAAATACTTTTAGTCAATCTAGTAATTTATAAGTAGGAGATTGTTAAGCTAGATCTAATCATCTTGTTCTAATAAGTCCTGGTTTTTATTTTTTTAATTCATTCATCAAAAATTGAGGGTGTATTATGCACTAGACTTCAAAGCATATGGTAGGATCTCTTGCTGTCCCTGCATGAAGTGGAGAGAGATATAAATAAAGTTTTTAGTGTTTGCCAAATTTACAGCCCCATATAAAAACACGCTATACTTTCATTTGCATTAAATTAGGTCAACCTTGCTACTCAACTGAACTGATCCAGGGACTGGTATCTAAACCAAACACAATGATGAATATATTCAAACTCTAACTTTACCACCTTCTGGTGAGCTTAGCTTGAGACATACAGCATCTCTTTAACAAATGCTTCCTTTATATGGTTATCCAACGATCAGAAAGGTCAAAGTTTGGGAGGAAAATGTAAAAAAACATTTTAAAATCAAAGAACAGATTATAAATATTAGGTATATTCTAAAAATATCGATCACTGAAACTCAGATTATATCTTGAATGATGTGCTATTATTTTAGTTCTCCATGAGCCTGCTGTATACCCTAATCTCAGAAATTCTAGGATATAGAAGTGTCCTCAGTTTCTTCACTCTGTTCACTCCTAAAATAAACCCTCACTACTAAGAGGATTTCAGAAAAAAGATGCCATAGCTTAAGCCTATATTAGAAATTGATCAAATGCATCTGTAATCTGATGGACATAATACTTGAAATTGGGTGAAAAATCCATTCTCTAAGTAATGGGAAATACAGGTAGGATGAGAGTAAAGAGAGAAGTCTAAAAGTATGAAATGGTTTTGGGTCTCCCTGAGGGAAAATAAAGATATAAGCTTATAATAATGAGTTTAAGAGCTTCAAGCACCTAGGAGATCTTCTTGGGAAATATAAGGAGCAAGGAAACACTGGATTAAAAAGCAAAACTGAAGATAATCTTAAAACACACACACACATACTACAATTTCTTATAGACAGCCAAGAATTGATTAGTTATAGCTAAATATTTTATTCATCATCAATGTTTTTGAAAAGTATATTTTACTTTTTTAATAGAATATTATAAAAAGCTTGATAACTATGATTTCATACCTGATAATACTTCAGCTGCTCGTGTAGCTCTTCCAGATGCTTATCATACTCAATAATAAGAGGAGCTAAAAAGCTAAAGAAAAAATACACAATTTAAAAAATGGCATAGTTTTATATAGGTGAATGTATAATATGTAATGGAATTGAATATGAACATTTTAATGACAAGTGTATCCACAGAATAAAAAAAAAAGTATCAATACTTTGTCTTTTTCCTGTTCTCAATCTTAGCTCAATTAATACTTCTACATATTGTCAAATATCGAGGGAGAGGAGGTAATGAAGGAGTTCATCAAGAAAACAACTGCCAGTTGATTCTTGAGCTGAACCTGGGCAACTGGAGACTACTCACCCCCTCCCTTACCCTTGGAATATGTGTTCTGCTTGCCTTCCCCACTTCCAGAAGCAGCTCCAAGGATACAGCCTTAAGATAGTAATGTGATGCTGAGGCTATCTATATTGGGTATGTAAGTGAACCCAGTTAAGGCCTCCTGTATTTCTGACTGAACCAAGTTTAAGCTTCCAAGATTATGGCAGGCAGGTAAGGAAATACAGCTGTCTTGTGTTCTCCCAAGACAAGCCTCGTAAATAGGTTCTATTGCTTAATAAATTTGCCACTTACCAATCTGGAGTGGTCTGCCTCTTCCTTCAGTCTCTCTTTGCCCTCCACTTTTGAGAGCCAGTTTCTAGAAACTCCAGAGGTTATGAATAGGAGGGAGATAAAATTACCCCATTTGAGAGCTACTCTTATAGATTATAATGCTGGCTTTTTTTCCACTTGTATATTCAATGTTCAGATCTAATTATAGCAGACTATGAAATAAACCATCCTAATACTAAAGGAATTATTTCAACAATAATAAATATACTTAAGAAAATAATATTTTTCTGGTAACTCAACCTTACCTTTGATCAATTATTGTGTTTTCTAACATGTCATCCCCATCTCCTTTCAAGACAGCTTTCTATAACAGAGAATATTGCATCTTAAAATGTTTTCTCATATCATCCAAGCCCAAAATTTACAGTAGTTTAAAATTAAATACAATTAAAAATTTTACCTTAGAAAATCTTAATGCAATTTAAAAAGAAGAGAAACAAGTAATCATCTAAACTGATGCTGAAAGTTTATGGGGGGGGCGGTGTGCCTGGGTAGCTCAGTGGGTTGGGCCTCTACCTTCGGCTCAGGTCATGGTCTCAGGGTCCTGGGCTTGAGCCCCACATCCGGACTCTCTGTTCAGCAGAGAGCCTGCTTCCCCCTCTCCCTCTGCCTGCCTCCCTGCATACTTGTGATCTCGCTCTGTCAAATAAATGAATAAAATCTTTAAAAAAAAAGTTTATTTGGTAAATTTTAACATCCATGTATAATAAGAACTCTCGGCAAACTTGAAATAGGAAGAATTTTCTCAACTTGATAAAGAATACCTACCAGAAACCTACATCAACTACTATCTTTCATGGTAAAACACCAAAAACACTGCATTAAATGCAGTATAATATAAGGCTGCTCACCATCACTGCTAACTTCACCACTGTATAGAGGTTCTGTCAGTGGAACCAAGGTAGAGAGTTCAAAATTTAAATGATGAAAGAGAAGAAATAATACTATTATTATTTACAGACAATTTGACCATTTACTTAGAAATCTATGTATAATCTACCAATTAGGTCTAATAAGAGAATACACTAAGTTATCAGATAGAAGATCAACAGAGCAGCTTTCCCAAATGCCAGCAATAATTTGAAAATGTAAAAGGAAATAATACTCTATTCACTACTGTAACAAAAGTTAGTACTTGAGAATCAAAAACAAAAACAAAACAAAGAACGTTGCAATAACTTTACTGCAAAATCAACTTTACTGAAGGACATAAAAGAAGATACAAATAAATAGTACTGCACTATTCATGGATATGTGAATGGTCAATACTGTAAATATATTAATTCTTTAAAATTCACTACAAGTGCAATTCCAAAACAAAATTTCAATAGAATAATTTATGAAACTTTATCTTACACAGATTTTACAGTTCTTGTGAATGAGTAAATGTGCAAGAATACCCAAGATAACCTGGCCAAAAAGGGGAGGGGGTAAATGGAAAAGAAAAAAGAGGAAAGGGCTTGCCCTGCTACATATCAAAACATTGTTAATGCTAGAGTGATTAAAACACTATGGTACAGTGTGTAAGCCTGACAATTCACAAACCTGTACCTCTGGGGCAAATGATACATTATATGTTAATAAAAATTAATTTAAAAAAACACTATGGTACAGACACAGTAAAAACAGAAGAGCAGAGGAAATCCAGAAATAGATAAAAAATTTATAGAAACATGATATCTAAAAGAAGTGAAATTATAACTGAATAGACAAAATACTGCTTTTAAGTAACAGTGTTAGGTAACAAAATAAAATTAGATTCCAGCATGTACTATATGGAAAAATAAATTACAGATAAAGATCCAAATGTTTAAAAAATATTTAAAAATTATTGAAAAAAATTGCATTTTTGACCTTGGGATAGAGAAAGCTTTCTTAAGTTCCAAAAAATGCAGAGGTTTTTGTTTGTTTTGTTCACTAATATATCAACCAGTGCCTAATACTTCCACTCAAAATACATTTCTAGTTGGAAGACACCCAGTGTAAAATATATGAACAAAGAGACTAAGATTTCTTACAACACCCAAATTTAAAGCATCGATGCAGCTGAAAGTACCATAAGCAAAGTTAAAGGGCCAGCAACATTTTTACAATGACCAAAAACTTACTATCTAATATAAAGTATGAATAATTACTCAAACACAAGGAGATGTACAGGATGTTCAGTGCAGCTTTTACTGTAATGATAGATAAAATGTCTAACAATAGGCTAAAGGAAAGTAATACAATAGGGTCCCATAAGTAGTTCAAGGAATTAACAAGATTTATATGTATCACTATGGGCATAACCCAAAAGCAAATAGGCTAATTCTAAAAGTTATTCACATAGAGAAAAACCAGACAGCCTTCCTACATAATACACAATAATAAATTCCAGATTAATTAAAGACTTAAATATGCACTTATGCAAGTGAAGGACTTAAGACACAAGAGTAAAACACTGACACATTTGACTATATTAAATGTTTAAATTTTTCCACTATAAAGCATATAAACAAGATAAATGAAAACCCACAAACTGAACTTCCCACACGTGTCAGAGAACAGAGCATCAACAAGCAAAATAAAGAGGAAATCTGAGATCAGACAAATAAAAGCAAGCACAATGTCATTAATAATTAGGGAAATACAAATAAAACAATAGTGAGATGTCATTTTACACCAATCACACTGACCAAAACAAAATGTGTGACAATGCAACCAATGGCTCAGAAAGATATTTTACAAGGAGCACTCTCATACACCATGAATGGGAATGAAAATGAGTACAACCACCTCGGACAATTTCTAGTAAACCTGAAGATGAGAAAAGTCCAATTTAGGTATACATCCTAAAAAACCTCTCAGATGTATATATGGAGACATGTTTAACAATGTGCTTAAGGATTACTGCAAAATATAAGAATTGGACAAAATCTAAATGTCCTTTAATAGGAGAATGGATAGCTTGTGGTCTAATAATACAGTGGAATGTAGTGGACAAAAGTTATATAATGCACGAACTTGTGATATATGTATCAAATTCTTAAAAATAATTTTAAGCAAAAAAGCAAGTTTTGCAGTCATATACATACAGTATGATATCACTTATAAAAGATTTTAAACTTGCCAAACGATACAATAAAATTACTGCAGATATGAACATACATAGTAAAAGTACTGGGAGCATGTATACCACTGGAAAACACTAAATTTAGGATGGTGATTACCACTGGAAAGGGATAGAAGGGAATGCACAAGAGGTACAGACACTGAATTGTTTCTGCAATGTCTTATTTCTTAAAAAAAAGAAAAGACTGGGCGCCTGGGTGGCTCAGTGGGCTAAAGCCTCTGCCTTCAGCTTAGGTCAGGATCCCAGGGTCCTGGGATTGAGCCCGTGTGCCAGGCTCTCTGCTCAATAGGGAGCCTGCTTCCACCTCTCTCTCTGCCTTCTTCTCTTCCTACTTGAGATCTCTGTTAAATAAATAAAATCTTAAAAAAAAAAAGATTGAAAAAAGAAAAAAAGACTGGAAGTAAACATCGCAAAAAATTAAGAATGGACACAATTGGGTGGTAGCTAGCTACCAGATACCATTTTTAGTATCTTCTGCACTTCGATGTATGTTTGAAAAAAATTTAAATAAAGGAACAATATACTCAAAGTGTTTAGTATAATTCCTGACATATAGAAAGCTCTTAATAAATCTTTGCTCTTTACTTTTTAAAATTTCTTTTTTCTTAACATGGGGAAACTCTACTAGCTAACCAAAGTACATGTTATGAACATCCAACCAACATGGAAAGGATTTCTCAAAATATACAGCCTCAACAGACATGTTGACACGGATCTAGGTCTGTAAGATGAATGATATAAAAAGGGTAACCTTCCAGAGAGAACTCTGATAGATTAAAGAATAAATGCATCCAGTAGTCTATGTAATTTCAGGGTAGGATTTACTTAATCCTAGACTATTAAAAATAATTATTGTATTATTTAAATATTAATTAATGGACAAGTGATATTTTAACTTTCAATTGTTCAAAAGTTAGTTAAAAATCTTCTTGGGATAGCTAAATAATTCAAACTTTAAAAATATTTCTCAAATTTCTTAGGAATTTTTATAAAAATCAAATCAACTACCAGTGTTATGACTAATAGTTGGGAGATGGATGGCATTCTACAAAATAATAATTCAAGCCCTCATTAACCTCCCACCCATCAATTTTAAGTTTCTTAATTGTTATTCTTACTGAGTTTCACTCTACTTTATCATTCTTCTAAACAATATTTAGGAATCGCACAGTGTTTACTAAATTAAATCCAAACTCCTCAACTTAACCATTTAAGGCACTCTACAAAACCTACTCTTCCTAACGTTATTTTCCATTACTTCTCTTGTATATGTCAAACACAGTATAAAAAATGAAGTATGTTTTACTCCCTAAATACAACTCCCACTTTCTTACCTCCTTTTGCTTCTCATCATGCCAGTGGGTCCATCCACTATGCTCTCCACTACCCCTTCTTTTAGCTCTCACTGAAGTTCTTTAGAAATCCTTACCTATGTTTCAGTACCCATCAGACATGCTACATCCTTCAGGAAACTTTTTCTGATCTCTCCAATTATATTTGATCTCCTTTTTCTCTGATACCCTCATTTGGCTTTAAGGTTAAGATATGAATAATATGCCTTATACCTAGTTATTTAATATTTGTCTCAACTGATATTTTTATTAGTCTTTAGGTTCCTATGAAATGGTAATTTTATTATATACATTTCATATCACTAAAGCTTCTGGCTGAGTGCTTTACATAGAGGAGGTACTCAATATATATTAGTTGAACTGAATTCTATAAAGACACTGCTCTGAAACTACTTTCTAATGATAGTTGTTACAGCAATACTAATGTAAGAATAAATGACCAATAATCCAAATTATAAAAAATTACATGATTATAATATAAACATATTAAATCAAAATATAAGAAAAATAGTTAAAAGAATAAAAATATAGATTCGGCAATCCTTCCCCACTTACTAGTGAAACTTTCAGAATAAAAGACTACATGACTTAATAATTCAAGATCTAGTGGAAAAAATCAAGTTGGGAGAATAAGATTGAAAACAACTATAAAAGCACTTATATAAAGGTACGGGGCTGGCTCACTCAGTAGAGTGTGTGACTCTTGATCTCGGGGTTGTGGGTTTCAAGCCCTATGTTGGGTGTAGAGACACTTAAAAAAATAAAATCTTTTTTATAAAAGCCATTTATATATATATATTTATACATTTACATATATTTATATAGTTCAGTTGAAATATAATTGACATTTGTCATATTAGTTTCAGGTGAACAAGACTAACAATCCTATTCAATAATATGATCACCAAAAGAAAAGCATTTATAAATATCCTTTTTATATTTTCTAAAACAAAATTTAAACAAACTATACTAAATAAAAGAAACATATAGAGCATTTTATATATCTTGAATAACAGATACTCTACAATTTATTTCTATTATTTTGATCCCAAAAGGGCTTCCTGAGATGATGATGAGAGTGTATCACAGAAGAATGTCAATAATATTGGATTATAATTGGGTAGACAAAATTTCTGGATACTTCCTCTGAGGATATTCCTCAGATACTTCCTGTAAGGAAAACACACACTAAGTATTCTAATCATAAATCTGAATGTTTAATTTTGTGCCCCTTACTTTACTCTATATCACTGGCTATGAAATATATTAATCGCATCCTATCTGCCATCCTTTGGAAGAAAATATAGGCTGATTAGCATTTTGTGAAAGTGTTGTTGCACATTTTTGAGTGTTGCAGCAAATCATTTTTATACGGGGAGATGGATTTTCATCATTTACCAATGAAGGTCGATGTACAGAAATTTCTAAACTCTTACACTTAGACTCTCTTTAAAGTGCTAAATCCTTTATTCCTTTTTTTTTTTTTTTTTGAGAGAGAGAGAGAGAGAGCACACTTGTGCATGCATGTGACAGGGAAGGGACAAAGAGAGAGGGAGAGAGAATCTTAAGCAAGCTCAGTGCTCAGTACGGAGCCTGACATGGGGCTGGATCTCATGCTCTCAGAGAGCAATGCCACTTGACATACTTTTTATTTATACATAAAACACAAAATAATCAAAGAAAGACAACTAAATTTCACAACCTTGAAGGGATCATTCAAGAAACTAGTTGTTATTTAAACCATCTTTGTTTTTTTTTTATAATTTTTTTTTTAAAGATTTTATTTATTTGACAGAGATCACAAGTAGGCAGAGAGGCAGGCAGAGAGAGGAAGGGAAGTAGGCTCCCCGCCAAGCAGAGAGCCCGATGCGGGGCTCGATCCCAGGACGCTGAGATCATGACCTGAGCCGAAGGCAGAGGCTTTAACCCACTGAGCCACCCAGGCGCCCCTTTAAACGATCTTTGGAAGGTTACATACAATTATAAGAAGTTTTTAATTTATTAATTTATTTATTTATTTTTAAAGATTTTATTTATTTATTTGACAGACAGAGATCACAAGTAGGCAGAGGAGCAGGCAGAGAAAGAGAGAGGAGGAAGCAGGCTCCCCGCTGAGCAGAGAGCCTGATGCGGGGCTCCATCCCAGGACCCTGGGATCATGACCTGAGCCGAAGGCAGAGGCTTTACCCACCGAGCCACCCAGGCACCCCAGAAGTTTTTTATTTTTAAAGTTGAACGGCGGTGCTTGGGTGTTGTAGTAGATTAAGCTTCCAGCTTTTGATATTGGCTCAGGTCATGATCTCAGGTTGTGAGATCGAGCCTTGCATTGGGCTCCGCACTCAGCACTGAGTCTAAGACTCTCTCTCCCTCTTCCTTGCCCCTCACCGGGTGCATGCATGCACCCTGTCTCTCTCTCTATAATTAAATGAATAAAGCTTTAAAATAAATAAGTAAAAGAGGAGTGACTTATTAAAGTATAATGAACCAAATATATTAAATATACAAGCTATTGTACACACTGGAAAATCTAACTTTCAGTTTAAATTCATATAATTTTTGTATCATCATTCTAAATATATCTTGTCTTTGCTAAGTTTCTTTTTTTTTTCCCCTTTTTATTAATTTTTTCAGCGTAACAGTATTCATTCTTTTTGCACAACACCCAGTGCTCCATGCAAAACGTGCCCTCCCCATCACCCACCACCTGTTCCCTAAATATATCATGTATTTCCCTAAGAAACACTATACCAAAAAACCTTAAGGCAATTCATAAAACTTCCTTTGATCCATGAGAAGCCTAAATGATTATTATATAGTGATAGCACAAATGAATTTTAACTATCACTTATAGCATAGTTTTTATAGAAAATCAAGCTTGAAATTCCAACTTAAAATATAAGAAATAAATATCAAATTCTGGCAGATTTATTTTTCTAATATTAGAAAAGTTTCATAAAGTATGTTCATTTAACACAAGTCCTGACCATTTGCCTAGTGTGAGGAAGAAGGGAATTTCATTGTGATTTTATCCTGAAAAATAGACTAAAAAGCATGAACTGTTTGTATTTCACAAGCTGATCATGACTTTTTCATCTCAACTCTCACTGTACAAGGCAGATAGAGCTCAAATGATGTAGGGAAATTAGTAGGCAGGAATAAAGTAAAGGAAGGATATAATTGCTTCATTCATTCAACAAATATTTATTGAGCATCTATTAACAAGAATTGACACCTGGGAAACACAGCTGAACAAAAAGGCCAAATAAAATTTATGAAGGATTTCTGTTGCTAGCAGCAATCACTAAAGTGAGTGAGAAGAGAACTCAGCCAGTGCTCCTGGGTTTCACATAACCTTTGATAATGGTTTCCTCCTACTTCTACGTCTACAAACAGAAAAAAAAGTAAAAATACTATAAAAAGAAAAAAAAAACCCCACAAATTAAAAAATTACCCTTGACAGTTTTTCAATTTTTTTCATTTTCTTTTTTCTTTTCTTTTTTTTTTTTTTTCAAATTTTTTCAGTTTTTCCAGTAGTTTTTCAGAAACCAGTATAACGTTTCTGGGGTGAAGAACTGAAGAATGCACTATATATGGCCAAGGATATGGACTATAATGCTAGAAAGCAGATTAATCTTTTTCTCATATTCTTATATCACCTCCTTTCTCATTACTGCAAACTATGCAGTGGAAGGCAAGATGCAGGGGGATTAGTATTTTGAGACAGCAATGTGTTCTGAAGAGACAGCGAACTTCAGAAGATTCTTAGGCAGTAACAATAAATTACTACCAAAAATAAGAGCTAGGAATCAAGATTTGATTGTATGACTATAATAGTATCTGTAAAAGAACATGTACTTTTAGAGAATTCAAGGAGCTGTAATTTCACAGGAGAGTACACTATTAAATAAGAGAAAACCTGACCTTACTTTACTTGGTATGTTACCTTGAGGCTTTAATTAATCACAATGTACAAGGCAAGTGCATCTAAAAGGCTACATACAATCATTGCTTTATCTGGTAAAACCATCTTTCATAAGTCATCCGTGTACAGTAGGTATGATATAAAACCGTGCCAAGAGATCTTCTCAGGCTTTAAAATCACTCTTTTGTTTGAATCCTCCTTTCAGACATATTCTATAAGACATTAAGCAGAAGAAAAAGAACCTAAGAGTCTGAAAAAAATTTAGAGGCTGCTGTATTACAATTCTCTATCATCTAAATGATAACAGTTCTTAGGTAAGCATAACTAACAAAATAACGTAAGAAAAACAGTAACATGATTAACATAGTGGATGGATACTTTTAAGACCCTCTGGACGCAGTCTGGTGTTTGTAAATAAAAATAGAGCAGCAGGCTAAATGCTGAGAATACACTAAAGAAAGTATAAGTATAGTCAAGTCAACAAGATAAACTATTACTTTTAAAACAACTTCTTTCTTAATACCTTAAAAACAATTCTATTTTAAGGGAGAGGGCACATGAGTGGGTCGGGAGTGGTAGTGGTGGAGTAGAGGGAAAGGAAGAGAGAGAATCCCAAGCAGGCTCCAGGCTCAGCACCAAGCAATGGAGGGCTCTATCTCACAACACTGAAATCGTGACCTGAGCCAAAATCAAAAGTCAGACACTTAACTAAAGAAACACCCAGGCGCCCCAAAACAATGTTTTGGTTACAAGATTCATTGATGTCAAGATCAAAACACATCCTTATTAATTCAGTAGGTTGCTATCACTAATATAGGAGCTACTGTTTTTCTTTTAATATTGTGTAACTCAGAGTCCACCAATAAACAAACCTCATTGTTCAAAAATTTTTATCAGAATATTTAAATAAGAACATGCACCCAAGGAAAGAAGTACTAAAAACAATGCTGTATATTGTTTACTGTTTTGATTTAGTTTTTGCTTGCCATAATTTATGAGAATTGCAAGTTAAAGCTTACTACGAAATGTATCCTAAAAAAAGATTTCATTTCAAAAGTCAATGAATTCTCATTTTAGAACTCAGATATTTTAACATCATACATAATACCTAACCTCCAATTCAGAAAAAAAGGCAATTTCTATAGCCAAAGAACTACTTTTATTAAGCAAAAACAAGCGTTTCCCTATACAAATCCCAGTTGTAAGCAAATTTCGAAGTGCTGTAGGCAACTTCACATGAGAATAATCCTAAATAGAATTTATTTACATAAACATATTTACAACCAAATCTGAGTTTTTTTTTTTAGACCTTAACTAAATTTACGTACCTGCACCGATGAACATTTGGAAAAATTTTCCATTTGATATCGTCTAAGAACTTCATTTAGTCGGTGATCTGAAACAAAGGGAAAAAAACCAATCTGTAGTTCACTGGCTAATGCTCAATATTTAAAAACTACAAACAAGATAGTTATTATATGACATATCCAATGCAAAACTGCTAGTCTTCACTGCTTCTCAAAATGAACCATTAATTTCAACACATGTTTTTTGAATTTAAGGGCCCTTCTATACACATAGGCCAACTACCTACTGCTAATAGGAAAAGAAGAGCTGCAAAGAACTAATTGTTCTGATTTCTTACATTTTAATTCTCAATTCTTCCTGGTTTACTCTTCAGGCTAGCAGAAGTAAAAAAGTACTCCATTTTTTTTTTTTTTCCAAATTCCTGCTACTAGAAGTGAAAATAACTGAAAAGATAAGCTATAGTCATATCTTTCCAATAGTGAAAATTGGCTAAAATTCTGTTCCAGGACAAATCTCCACACAGAAGAGAAACAGCAGGACAAAGATTCTGAATTATACAAGAGTAAGAGATAATAAAAATGAAGGACTAGAATAAAGCCAAGTGCTCTCAGTAAGCACAAGGTGCTTAATATTTCTATTCACATCAAGAAAACATAGA
The DNA here is from genome assembly GCF_922984935.1 of Meles meles. NCBI lineage: Eukaryota > Metazoa > Chordata > Mammalia > Carnivora > Mustelidae > Meles > Meles meles. The sequence goes on along the minus strand of NC_060067.1, from coordinate 83,265,280 downwards.
ACACAGTGAATGTAGAAAAATTATTTCAAGATCACATGGATTGTTTAAAACGGATAATCTACTAGCAGTAGAGTAAACCTCAACTTTCAAAAAGACTGAAAGCCAAAGAGAGCATGTTACTTGACAGTAAAGCAATTAAGTTAGAATAAAAAACCAAAAAGGGAAAATTTTAATACATTTTGAAGTTCAGAAATTACTTTTTAATAACTCATGGGTCACAGGAGGAATTACAATACAAATTTGGGTGTATTTTGAATTGGTTGATAGTGAAAATGTAATACCTGAAAACTTACTAAAAAAATCTATAGCTTTAATTGCTTATATTAGAAAAGAAGGTTTATAGTCAATGAAATATAGGTCCATCCCAAAAAATCAGAAGAAAAGCAAACTAAACCCAAAGATCAAGTGAAGAAAATAATAAAGTCCACCCCACCCTCAAAATAAACATACAAAAAAGATCAACAAATACAATCATCTCAAAAGTTACAGTAAAAGCATCTGATGAAATTTAAGACATATTCATGATAAAGCCTCAGGAATGTAAGAACAGAAGTTAATTTCCTTGATATAACAACTGATTTCTACATAAATGCACACCAGACATTATACTAAGGATAAGAAAGTTGAAAACTTTCTCCGGAAATTGGGAATGACAAATTGGGAAGGACAAATTCTCTTGACATTTATTCACACTCTACTGGAGGTCTAAGTTTATGCAATAAGGCAAGTAAGAAATAAAAGGTATAAAGACTGAGAAGAAAAAAAAAATATCCATTATCCATAGTTAATCGTGTATAGGTATAGGTAAATCCCAGAGAACACAAAGATAAATTCTTAGAATGATGACCTTCAGCATGGTTGTTGGAGACAAGGCCAATATACAAAAATTAATTATATTACTACATATTTGCAACAAAGTTAAAATAAAAGATGTCATTTACAATACATACTAAAAAACCAATGTCTAGGAATAAAACTAAGATTTAAACAAAAGATGTGTAAGACTGTGTACAGAAAACTATGAAACAATAAGGAGAGAAATTAAAGACTACATAAGTGGACAGAGATACTCATGGTTTACAGGAGTTAGTATTGTGAAGATAGCAGTTCTCCCCAAGTTGATCTACAAATAGCCTAAATGCAATCTCAGTTAACATTCCAAAAGATGATACTGCAAAAATTTAAAAGGTCATTCTAAAATATAGGTGGAAACATAACAAGAAAAGCTAAGGCATTCTTGGAAAAGTACAATGGGGGAGGACTTGCTTTACCAGATATCAAGGTTTATCACAAAGTTACAGTCATTTAGAAAGTGTGATAGCTGTATAAAATTAAACAAATTTAACCAATGGAAGAGAATAAAGAATACAAAGATAAATTCACATTCACTTAGAACACCTGAATTATTCACTTAAAACAACTGAATTATGATTGAAGGGGCACTGCAAAGCAGTGTGAAGTAAAGAATCATCTTTTTATATTCCACATATCAGTAAGATCATACGATAATTGTCTTTCTCTGATTGACTGATATGTGGAATTAGAGAAACAAGGCAGAGGATCTTAGGGGAAGAGAGCAAAAAATGAAACAAGACAAAAGAGAGGGAGACAAACCATAAGATTTTATCTCAGGACACCAAACTGAGGGTTGCTGGAGTGGAGGTGGGTGGGAGGAATGGTGTGTTGGGTGATGGGCACTAGGGAGGGTATGTGCTATGGTGAGCACTGTGAATTGTGCAAAACTGATGAATCACAGACTTGTACCCCTGAAACAAATAATATATGTTAATTTAAAAAATGAAAAAAAAATAATCTTTTAAAAATTGGTTCTGGGTCAACTGGATATCCTCATAAAAAACAAAACATTATCCATAAAAATCAATTCTAGGTGAAATGAAGATCTAACTGTGAATGCCAAAATAAATTCTAGACAAGTACAGAATATTTTTATATATCTTAGGGTAAGGAAAGATTTTTTAATCAGAAGACAAAAAAGCGCTAACCACAGTGAAAAAAACCCTGATAAACTGAACCACATTAAAATTAAGAACTTCTATTCAACAAAGAGACTTAACAAGACACAAACATAGAGAATGTATTCCAGCACATGTAACAGACAAAGGGCTTGTATCTAGAATATACAAAAAACTGTCAATTAAAAGGCAGACAAGCCTATAGATTGTGGTAAGAAGACATGAATGGGCACCTTACATAAAGATTAGTCAGGAAGCTAATAAACATAGAAAAAGCTGCTCAACCTCATTAGGCATCAGGAAAATACAAATTAAAATTATAATAAAGAGCTAAAATTACAGAACATGTTGGTGACAATGTAAAATAATGAAAATTCTCAACTGCTGGTGAGAACGTAAACTAGTGCAACTTTAAAATTACACCTATACAGGGGCACCTGGGTGGCTCAGTCGGTTAAGCCGCTGCCTTCAGCTCGGGTCATGATCCCAGGGTCCTGGGATCAAGTCCCACATCGGGCTCTCCGCTCAGCAGGAAGTCTGCTTCTGTGCCCCCCACGCCCCTCCTGCCTCTCTGCCTACTTGTAATCTGTCTGTCAAATAAATAAATAAAATCTTTAAAAAAAAAATTACACCTATACATAATTCCTAAAAATATTCCTTCCCCACTCATGCTTTCTCTCTCAAATAAATAAATAAAATCTAAAAAAAAAAAAGTCAATTGTGGATTACTGAAGGAAACACATTCAATCCTCGGAGGTTGACTTTAATAAGGAGAAAATTTTACTCTAACTTAAGTCTCCTATTTCTTTCATTCATTCATCCAAAATATTTAAATCTAAATTTCTCCCTATCCTGAGATCATAAAGACACCCTCTTAAATTTTTTTCTGGAAGTTTAAGTAATCAACCTGCAGATGATATTTCTATATATGTGGAAAGGTATCTTTATTATTTTTTCCTTCCTATTTGGATAGCCAATTATCCTAGCACCATTTGCTAAATACCTTTTCCCCATTGATTTGTATTGCTGTTCTTTCAGATAACAAGTTTCACGTATATGTCTTTTCCGCGTTAATTTATTCCACTGATCTATGTATATATCAATCTGACAATCTAATATTGATTTAATAATCAAATTTTTAAGTCTTAATAACCAGCCAATAAAATTTCCCACCTTGATAGTCTTTAAAACTCTCTTGGCTATTCTTAGCTCTTCCACTAGATTTTTATTTTTTTTATTTTTGAGAGAGTGAGAGTGAGCTTGTGGGGGTAAAGAGAAGGGGTAGAGGGAGAGAATCTTATGCAGGTTTCACACCCAGTAGAGCCCGATGTGAGGCTTGATCTCACAATCCCGAGATCATGACCTAAGCTGAAATCACGAGTTGGATGCCTAACCAACTGAACCACCCAGGCAACCTTCTTCGACTAGATTTTAGAATCATGTTGTCAAAATTAAGTTTGAGAATGCATAAGTCTAACCATTAATCAAGAACTGGCATATTTAATATATTGAGTATTCTAATCCACAAATTTGATATGTTAATGGTTTCTCCATTAACCTAGGTCTTTATTGTATTCAATAATTTTTTTAAAAGATTTTATTTATTTATTTGATAGGAAGAAATCACAATTAGGCAGAGAGGTAGGCAGAGAGAGGGGGAAGCAGGCCCCCTGCTGAGCAGAGAGCCTGATGCGGGACTCGATCCCAGCACTCGATCCCAGGACCCTGGGATCGTGACCTGAGCCGAAGGCAGAGGCTTAACCCACTGAGCCACCCAGGTGCCCCTTTTATGTAGGATTTTTAGTTTGTATGTACATAAGTGAAACAGGCCTGTAATTTTTTTTTTTCTTACAAGTCTCTTTGTTGGATAGAAGTTAAGAATACAGACACTGGAACTAGACAGTCTCAGTTCAAATCTCAGCTCAGTCAGTCTTTAGTGAGCTTGTGGTGGTACTTACCCAAAGCATTGAGTTTTTTAATCTATGGCAATTGAACAGTTGGGTATGAAAACTATTAAGGAAAATTAAACAACTGATCAAGGGATGAAGTATTACTGAGTGTGTGCTACATAAAAAAGCCCAATAATCATATCAAGATTACTGACAAAAGACGGGCACCTTGGTGCCTCAGTCAGTTAAGCGACTGCCTTCAGCTCAGGTCATGATCCCAGGGTCCTGGGACCGAGCCCTGCATCGGGCTCTCTGCTTAGCGGATCCCCTCTGTGATCTCTTTCACTTTCACTCTCTCTCAAATAAATAAATAAAATTAAAAAAAAAAAAAAGATCACTGGCAAAAGAGCAGATGAACTAATGGGCAATGGTTACAGTAAAGAAAGTAGTAAAAACAGGGGTGCCTGGGTGGCTCAGTTGGTTTGAGTTGTTTTTGACTCAGGTCATGACCTCGGGGTTGTCCAACAGAGCCCCACGTCAGGCTCCGTGCTCAGTGGGGTTATCTGCTTGAGAATCTCTCCCTCTTCTCCTCCCCCCAAATTGTGCACACACTCTCCCTCCAACCCCCAATGAATAAATAAATATTTTAAAAAAGAGAAAGTAGTGAAAATAAGCTGGGAAAGAATTAAGGAAATGGAGGAAAATGAAGAGTTCAAAAAATATGTCTTTTTTTTTTTAAATTACTTTTATTAACATATAATGTATTATTTGCCCCAGGAGTACAGGTCTGTGAATCATCAGGCTCACACATTTCACAGAACTCACCATAGCACATACCCTCCCCAATGTCCGTAACTCAGTCAGAATAGAAGTCTGGATGAAGCCAAGAACAGTTACAGTGGGAGCAAGAAACTTGTGTTTAAGATTTCAAAAGCAGGGTAACTTGAATAGATTTCTGCTTATGTCCAACATGAAGTAACAAGGACCACCTTCCCATTCAATACAACCAAAAGCAAATAAATGAAATAATGGTTTGCAAGATACTAGACAATAGACAGTGATAATGAGAGATGCAAAACAAATGAGGTAAACCCTATGACTGCTCCACCTTAATGACTGGAGAATCTAGACCATGGCACAAAGAGGGAAAAATGCAGGCCTCAGAGATCAGAAGCTTCTCTGAGTTAAGGAAGTGGAGATCAAGTGAACAAGAATTGGCAAGACAAAGTATGAAAGAGGAAGTTACAGAGAGAGAGAACTCTGGATATATGAAATCTGTGGTGGGTCTCTGTTTATAACAGTACACAAGAACAATAATAAAACCCCAAAAAACAGAAACAACAGTACACAACGGACTACTGAGTAGCTCTTTATCTATTAAAGAAATTAAATTTCTAGTTTAAAATCTTATCATAAAGAAAACTCCAAGTCCAACTGACTTTACTAGTAAATTCTACCAAACATTTAAGGAAGAAATAATGTGAATTCTACATAAACTTTCCCAGAAAATTGAAGAAAACAAAATATGTTCCAACAAAATCTATGAGGCAAGCATTGCCTAATGACAAAACCAGGCAAAGAGATTAGAAGGGGAAAAAAAGGACTTATGAACAGAGAGAACGAAAATTTTAAATAAACTTTAAAAAAAATCAAATCTAACAATATATAAAAAGGATAATACATGAATAAGAGAAGTTTATCCCAAAAAGAGAGGTAAGGCAGGCTTAAAATAAGAAAATTAATCAATGTAAGACACCCTATTAACAAACTAAAAATGGAAAAAAAAATCTGATCCTCTCAATAAATGCAAAAAAGCATTTGAAAAAAAAAATCAACATCCATTCTGATAAACTCTCGGAAAACTAGGCATACAAAGGAATATTCTCAACCTTTTAAAAACATCTACAAAAAATGTACAGTTAGTATCATACTTAATTTTGAAAGATAGATGTTTGTACCCTAAGATTAGGAAAAAGACAAGGATGTCCACACCAACCACTCATGTTCAACACTGTACTGGAAGTTCTAGCCAGTACAATAAACCAAAAAATGAAATGAAAGACATCTAAATTGGAAAGGAGGAACTAAAACTGTTAAGAGATGAAAAGATTGTCTATGCCGAAAATTTAATGAACTCTAAAAACAACCTATTAGAATAAGTGAGTTTAAAAAGGTGGCAGGGTATAATATACCAAAAAAGAGATATAGTTCTATATATTAGCAATGATAAATCAGATGCCAAAGTAAAAGAATAATACCATTTACAACAGTATCAAAAACAGAATACATAGGGATCAATCTGATAAAAGACGTGCAAAACCTATATATGAAAAACTACAAAATACTGCTGAGAGAAATAAAAGAATAGATACATCAATGGAGAGAATATGCCTTTTCATTGATAAGAGGACTCAATATCATTTGCTATTAATTCTACACATATTGATCAACAGATTCAAAGCAATGCCTCTCAAAATCTCAGCATCTATTTGAAGAAATTGACAAGCTGATTCTAAAATTCATATGGAAGTGCAAAGCACATAGGACAGTCAAAATAACTGAAAAGAACACATTTGAAAGGCTAACATCATCTTATTCTATGACTTACTACAAGCTGCAATAATCAAAACACTGGAATACTGGTGCTCGAACAGATAAACAAATCAATGGAACAGAACAGAGTTCAGAAATGGATGAACACAAATAATGCCAAATGATCTTATTGAAATATTTTATTTATTTATTTGACAGAGAGAGAGAGAGAGTGAACATGCAAGCACAAGCAGGGGTAGGCTCCCTGCTAAGCAGGGAGCCTGATGAGGGGCTTGATCTCAACACCCTGAGATCATGACCTGAGCTGAAGGCAGACACTTAATGGACTGAGCCACCCAAGGGTCCCAAGGATAAACGATTTTTGCAAAGGTGCAATGGTAATTGATGGGAGAAAGGATAATCTTTTCAATTGCATTCATATGCAAAAAAGTGAGCTTTGACCCTTATCTTGCACCTTATACAAAATTTAAGTCAAGTGGATCATAAATCTAAATGTAAAACCCCAAATTACGATATTTCTAGAATAAAACATAGAAAATCTTTGCAGCCTTTGATTAAGCAAAGATTTCTTAGATATGACATCCATAAAAGAAAAAAATTGAGAACTTCATCAAAATTAAAAACTTTTGGGCGCCTGGGTTGCTCAGTTGGTTAAGCGACTGCCTTCGGCTCAGGTCATGATCCCTAAGTCCCAGGATCGAGTCCTGCTTTGGGCTCCCTGCTCAGCAAGGAGTCTGCTTCTCCCTCTGATCTTCTCCCCTTTCATGCTCTCTGTCAAATAAATAAATAAAATCTTTAAAAAAAAAAATTAAAAACTTTTGCTCTGTGAAGAACACTTCACGGAGAATGAAAAGATAAAATAAGTTCATCTCCACTTCCCAAATCCCAACTACAAGAATGACTTTTTCATTCCTTAGCTTGATAAAAAAGTATTTCTTTGAACAGGTCTTTAAGGACTATCAGATTTCCCTTCTCAGATGGAGGTGGGAGAACAGTGTCCTGAAAATGTGTTAGGAGTTTACTAGAAACATGGTCGGGTTTGGAATTGCCTGTAGTTACTTGTAAAGCTAATGTTTTATCACAGGGGTTGCCAGTTGAGAAACACCAAATCCAAATGGAACAAATGGAAAGAGGCAATCAAGATCAGGTAATGGGGAGGGCACGTTTTGCATGGAGCACTGGGTGTTGTGCAAAAAGAATGAATACTGTTACGCTGAAAAAATAAATAAAATGGAAAAAAAAAAAAAAGATCAAGAAGTCAGTATAGAGAAGGTTAAAATAGGTGGGAGAACGTTAAGCCATCTATATTTACCGCAGCTAGTGTCAAGGTGTTTTGCCTACTAGGATAACCCACTCAGCTGTAACTGGCACACTGGGTTCAGTTAAAAGGAAAAAATGGCTGGCTCATTCCTCCAAAACTCATAGTTTGAGTGACTCAGGTGTCCTCCCCACCCCAACCAAACTCATCACCAAACTGTTGCCTCCCACCACGCAAGATGGTGGCCAGCCAGTCTTCCTTACAGGGTGGCAGGTATTCCCACTTCAAACTTGAGAAATAATGTTAATGTTATAGTATCATCATAGTGCATCAATAATTTTAGATAACATATATAGTGTACTTAATATGTACTAGAAACCATGCTTTATTTCCATCATCTCATTTAATCCTTACAACTCCATGAGGGTTATTGTGCTATTCTTCCCATTTTACAAACAAGAGGAGTATACCACAGAGGAGCTAAGTAACTTGTAAAAGGTCAAAGACCTGAAAAGAGATAAAGCCAAGATACAAACTTAGACAGACTGAATCGAGAAGCTGAGTTCTTAACCACTGGTTTCTAAAGCTTCCAAAATGGTACTTAGCACTTTTTTCCCACCTTCCCTGTTGTTTAAAGCAAAAACCTCAGTTGCCCTCTACCTTATTCTCTCAAATTCCCTAATCTCCAATCTCACTGTACTACCTTAGTTCACTTCTTACCAGTATGCTAAGTCACCTAAATGCGCTCTGCTATAAGGCATATTCCTAACAGCCATACCAGGCTTTCCAAATCACAATTTGATCATGCTACTCTCAAGTGAATTCCTTTCAGTGGTTCCGATAACCTGTACAATGGTCCAAACTCCACATACAGCAGACAAGGCCCTTCACTATCCAGCCCCATTCATCCCTTTCAGCTCCACCTGGTTATTTGCCTATATAAACCACATTCCATATAAGCCAACGTTCTCGCAAGTCTTTAACAAACATATTCGTAATCCCCTCAACGCTGAATATACTATTCTATTTGGGATAACTACAGTTCTTTATCTAGTAAATTCATATTATTACTTCAAGTTTCAGGCCAAATGGCACCTTCCTTGACCACAGTTAATAATAATCCTGTAATAGTATTTGTTGAGCACATTTGTTTACTGTCAGGTATTATAAATCCTTTACAGATTTTAATACTCATTTAATCATTCCAACAACCTATGAGGAAACGAAGGCAAAAGAGTTAGCACTTGCTGCCACTTCAGTGTATGGAATTTACGTATTTCCTTCCCCAAACTAAATTCCTGGAGGGCATAACTGCCCTCCTCGTCTTTGAAACAGCTCTGCCTGTATAGAGCCTGGCACATAACTAAAAACAGGAGGAGTTCAATAGACATCTCTTTACAAATGGCCAGAATTGTGCCTCCAGGTTCTAATGGCAGACTTGGAAACTATTCCTGGCCATTAGCCCTCTAATATCTCCAGAGCATGCGAGGCGCAAAACAACCATGTTTAGTGTCTAGGAGAGTCCCATGTAAGCTTAAGGAATCTTACAAGGATTTACCAAACGGTTCTGCCTAAGTATATACACATCCTCACACATACTACCAAGCTTTTTGTAAAGCTAACTTAAGTTTTTACAAATTTCCATGCCCCAAGCAAGCATTAGAAAAATATCAGCTTGTCAGCAATGCCGACATTAAACCTTACATGTAAGAATTCTCAGTAAAGGAATACGGAGCTTACTTTGATCTCTCAGAAAGTCGATTTCTGTGGCCATTTCGATAGAATTTAGTTTGGAGATTTCACCACCTTCACTTTCTTCAAGACAAAAATAAACAAAACCCCAACAGCACCACCATCACCAAAAAAGAAAAACCCCAGAACTCGTTGTTCGGGAAAGCAAAACTAAAGCAAAGCTCCGGAGGTTGTCAAGCACTCGGGCGGTGTAATCAGCATCCTACTCACGCGGCTTCCCCGCCGCGCCGCCTTCTCCCGAGTCCCAGCCCAGCCCCTCGCTCAGGCAAGAGACTTAAGATTTCAGCTCTGCTGGGGACCCGCCAAGTGAATTTTGTTCCACGGTCACCCGAATCCCGGCCGGGTAAAACGGGGACGCGGATGGCTACAGGCGTCCCGCAGGTCACTCGGGGTCGTGTCGGGCCACTTAGGAGACAGCCGAAGGAGACGGCAAGCAGCCGGGTGGCGGCGTCCTTGGAGGAGCGTTTGGGGTGCGGGGTTGACTCCAGGACGGCGGGGAAACCCGAGGCCAGCAGCGGAAATCCACTCGGCCCGCCCTGCGACTTTGAAACCGGTGCCCCGGACCGCTCCTTGGAGACGGTAACGCCGTCTGCGTCATCACGTGGACGTCCACGCTTACGCCATCGCGCTTCCTAGAGTCCTTACACGCCATTGGCTATTTGTCAAGGTATGGACCAAGCTGTGAGAACCTGGGTAACAGCGGGTTGAGCCACTAGCGAGCCAGTGGGCAAGCTCGCTGGCCTGAGTGTTCCTGTGCTGGAGCCCGGTGTTTGTGTGTGTGTGTTTTTAAAGAAAATCCCGAAGAGGTAAACGTAGGTAGGGCATCTAATACATATTTTAAATGCTCCCAGGATCTCTGATAACTTGGCACTTCTGGACTGGGAGAACCCGCTAGCCAAAGAGTGGGTGGAAAATAAATAGATTTTTGCGGCTGGTGGCGGAACCCAGACCCGAGGCTTCAGAGCCCACCACCAAGGCTGACCCTCCCGAGGATTTTTGATTATAGGCTTGGAACTCCAGCAGCTAAGTACGATCTTGCCTTTTTGGGTCTTTAAGAGGAAGGAAATAGCTGTTTAAATATTTAACTATATCAATAAGGCATATAGTTAAAGGCACCCCAAAGATCCTGCAAACTCACCAGTTACTTTTTTAGAATAACTTTGCTTCCTCGAAAAGAAGAAAAAAGTTACTTTTTTTTTTCAGAAAAAAATAGGCAAAACTTTATATTCGGGGGTAAATGACAATTTCCAGTATTAAAAATTGATTTTGTCTGGGTTTAAGCTTTATCTTAATTCTCGGGGGAAATTTCAACACTAGCGATGAAAATGTTAACTTGAAGCTAGCCACTAGTGTTAGTGATTTTTAATAGATTGTGTGTTTTTATTGAAGTAGTTTCACTAAACAGGTCAAGGGGTCGCTCCATTTGGCTTTCTCTTTAACAATTTAAGTTTTCTTGTCCTGTACGCAGACTCTTACATAAAGGAAGTAATGTTAGCAGAATGTATTAAGAAATTTTTAAAATGTGTCCAGCTGTGTCCAGTTAGGTTTTTGAAGCCCTGAAGCTTTCTCCATACTCACTACTGAGAGAATGAGGTCGTCCCTTCCTCTAAAGACTGGCTGTTACATATGGAGATATATCTAAAAATCATTTTTAAAAACGTTTAGTTTTGTGTCAGTGAAGATTGAACTTGATCTGGTTTTTGGTGGCCATGAAGTTAATACAAAAAATTTATTGGAAGGAGAGATTGAGTGGGCAAACTTCAACTCTTTTTTGAAGGTCAGTGTATGACTTTCTTCATGAATTCCTCACTGAATTCCCAAGGGGCTTGTGTTTAAGTTCTCCTACATTTAAATCTGTATATTGTCATATTGTAGTTTAATTTGGCACCAGTTACAAACTTAATTCTACACTTACAGTATAAGTTGACAACATACATTACTCTTGGTGAAAGCAAAGGGAACCTTTTAGATATAAATGATGAGTGGTCTTTCCATTGTGTGAAATAAATATCTGAAGTTGGAATTTTTATCTCTGTACTTGAACTATTTGGCTTATATGGTCAATTTCAATACAAACTACAGTTTTGGGATTTGAAGTTTGTTTGGGGAGCTGGTTTACAAGATTCTGCTGATTTTTGTATTTCAGTGGAGTTTTTTTGAAAATATTTTTCATTCTTCTTAAACAAAATTGTTACGCTTCCACTCATCCTTTAAGTATTCCCTCTAGTGTTGCTTGCTTTTAAAGGTTCCTTTGTGTCCTCTCCCCACTTTCCCAAGAAAGGTGTTTCCTTACTACTTTATGCTTCTTCCTTCAGTCAAAAATCACATTATTTTGTAGTTTGTCTCCAGGCTCCAACAGAGTGCCTGGAACTTCAATAAGCGTTCAGTAAATATCTGATGAAGGAATGAATTTAAAGAATTCAGTGGATGTGCTTGTAAAGTATCTATTAGTGTAACTGAGTCCAAGGATGAGAAGTGGGAGAAAAATTACTTAGTATGGGTTTAACCATGCTCTAGCCCCAATTTCATGTTTTTATGTTAGATATATTTCTTCAATAAGAAAACTCCTGAATATTGATAGCTTTTACTAATATTAATTTTTATAATAAATTGACATTGAGCACCCAGTGCTATGTGGAAATCGTCATGAAGAATATAAAGTTGGAAATTTAAGCCAGGGTCAAAATCATGTGAAACATTCTCTGATGTAATTAAATGCCATAAAAAAGAGGTTTTTAAAAAGCTCTTAATAATAACGTAAATAAAAATAAATAAATAAAATAATAAAAATAAATACATAAAAATAAACATAATAATTATGTTTACTTTAGTGGCACCTGGGTGACTCAGTCAGTTGTGTCCAACTCTTGATTTTAGCTCAGGTCATGATCTCAGGGTCCTGGGATCAAGCCCCACATGGGGCTCTGCATTCAGCATAGAGTCTGGTTGTCTCTCTCCCTCTGCTTTCCCATTTGTGCGCACGTGTGCGCGCTCTCACTCTCTCTCTCTTTCTCTCATAAATAAATAATGAATTAAATAATTACATTTATTTTAACCAGCCAAGAGAAGCATGGCCTAGAAATTGGGAGCTCTCTTCTTATGCTTGTCTTTTTTATTATAATTCTTGTATAAAAATGGTATGAAATCTACTCTCCGATTTTCACATGTACAATTTAGCAGTCTTAACTATATGCACATTGTTGTACAGCAGATCTCTAGCCCTCTTCCATTTTGCCTGACTGAAACTCTGTATCTCTTGAACAATAACTCCTTATTTCCCTCTCCCACCAAAAGTGATTTTTAGAAAACAAAAATAATAGTTTTGGTAAAATGAATACAAAAGCTATTTTCCCCCAAAGAGATTTTTAAAAGTGTGTTTTGAGCAAAATATATTTAGGCTGAGCCATATGAATTTGTGATTTTCTGCAATTTCACATGGTATAGTGTAATACTTTACCTGAACAATATTTGAATAATGGCTACATGCTAATGTATAATGTATAATAATATATAATGTACATTGCTCTTGCAGATCAGGAGAAAATTGTTATGACTTTACTTAAGCATGTAGAATATGCACAGTATTCTCAGAGTAGCTGTGAAGTTCAGGTGTAGTGACTCCTTGCGGAATTAAATCCACAGATTCTATAGACATTTTGGTAACTCTCAGCAACCAAAATACAGAGTGATTCTATTACTTGGAATACTGTCGTTCTGTAAATTATTATCTTTTCTTGAGAAGTGTGGGAATTCACAGTGCTTGGATAGACAAAATGTGACTTGTATGTGCCTCCCTGGGTGAGACTAATTGAAAAACAAAGGAGGAGTACCTGAACACTGGGTCTCCTTTGAAGTTTCCTGACTGAAAATGGCCAAATTTTTACTGCTGCTCAAGGTCCTCATCAAGGGAGTCAATATTTAGGTTTTGAAGAAAAACAGGCACCTGTGGTGGTCACATACTTCACGAACTCCTTGCCTCCTCACCCTTATCACACGCTGCTCCATATGTTATTATCCTGACCATTAAAGTTACACTTTCTTCCTCACTTTGCCCTTATACCTCATGTATTGCTAAGACCCCAGTAAAAGTGGAGACAAAATTTGGCACAAGGCCTTTCTCTGCTAGGGTGTCTCATGCCCAGACCTCTCCTTTCTCCTGTTAAGATGTATGGAGTAATCAAACCATCTGAGGGTTTGCTGGTCAGACCGGACAGAGAAGTTTAAAAGTTTATGTATGACTGTTTTATGAATTTACTTACCTTTAATCCTGTGTAGAAACAATAAGTTCACACTGTCTTCGGTGAAAGAGACGCTAAGTGAAGGAAAATAGGTTGATAAATGCTGAAGCTACTAGGATAAGTAAGACTGAACCAACCAGAACCATATTGTACATCTCTGGAGACTTAGCCATATTTTATTACATCAAGGGTCAGTTAGACTATCCTGACTTGCATCTAGTTTTATATAGGAAAAGCACTTAAGAAACTTGTAATTTTAGTGATTTGAGACAGAGAAATATTTCCTTTTTTTAAATTTATTTTTTTAAGATTTTATTTATTTGAGAGTGAGAGAGAGCATGAGCCTGATGAGGCGCAGAAGGAGAGGCAGACTCTGCAGAGCAGGGAGCGCAATGTGGGACTCGATCCCAGGACCCTGAGATCATGACCTGGGCCAAAAGGCAGACACTTAACTGACTGACTTAACCGACAGGCACCTGAGAAATATTTTCTTTAAGCAAATCTGTATATACTTTAATAATAACAGCTTATCTTTTCTGAGTATTTACTACATACATGCTAGGCACTATGCTAAATATATATATATATATAAATATATAGTGTACAGTGTCTATATAGGTATATATATATGTATCTCCACTTACAAAATCCTTTTTACTGTAACTTGTTGATGAGCATAGATGGAAAGTGCCTGAATTGGAATTTTAATCTAGGCATTAAAATGTCACAATCCTTAACCACTACGTATATGCCTCCCAGTAGTGTAATATCATTTACATTTAGGGTAATATTGTTTACAGCCAGTGTAATATAATTAATTTACAGTTTTGCTTATATCGCCAGTTAACCTTTAGTTATATTAAGTGAATTATTGCTGTATGTGTTCTATTGTAATCTTAATGATTTACAGTTCATTTTAAGATTGTTACACAGTGTTTATATTACTGAATTACCCTATCTTCTCCATCTAGAAAACCACTCAAGTTTCAGTGGAATGATTAAGAGTTCAGATGTTTTCTAGTGGTCCTTTCACATTTTTCTTCCTTTTTTTTTTAAGGCTCCTTTTTTTCTTTATAAGATTTTATTTATTTGACAGAGATCACAAGTAGGCAGAGAGGCAGGCAGAGAGAGATGGGGGGAAGCAGGCTCCCTGTTGAGCAGAGAGCCTCATGTGGGGCTCTATTCCAGGACCCTGATATCATAACCTGAGCAGAGGCTTTGAGTCACTGAGCCACCCAGGGTCGGGCAAAAACCCGGTAGAGTCGGCTTCAAGTCCTCCAAGTCCTGGCCCCAGCCTGTGTAGGCCTCTGGGCAGAGCCTAAGGCTCTCCAGTCACCTCTGCAGAAAGCAGCAAGGTAAAGAACTTCCCGGTCTGAGAAGAAGAAACTTCTCTTCTTGTTACACGTTGTTGCCTTGGTCATTACTTGGACTTTCACCGAGTCTTGTTAGCTTTTTCTCTGCTAACTTATTTTTTGACAGCTTCTTCTGTTGGAACAGTTTACTCCTGCTTTCTGGCTCACTTTCTCATTTCTCCATTCAGGTGGAAGCAGAATGCAAACTGAAAAATAATTATTGTAGGAAACTAAAGAATATTTCGTGAATAGAGGAATTTGGAAATTTTCCTTGTAAAACGTTGTGTTGAGAAAACATCTTTTCCATAACTTCCTAATTTTAACCTTTGTGGAACGTTTTCATCTCCTAGGCACTTAGTGCTCTGCGGTTCTTTCTCATTTCTCTTCCTTTATTTCCTTCTATAAGCCCTTTCCATAGTATAGACAAGCATGAAAATAATTTAAAAATTGTGACTTTTTTTGATGAAAGAGTAATTTGGAGAGTAGAGGTTAAAATGTGGAAAAACACAAATTAGCAATAAACATTCTTTTAAGAAAGTCTGAACAGCCAACATCAAAATTGTGTAATAGGCTGGTGATCACTCTGAATGAATATATTCCTTCAATAATATTCCCAGTATTCATTCTGACATTTCAGTAATGTTCAGCATATATAATATAGAGAAGAGGTATATTGCATACTCCTAGAGATCCAGCCATAAAATGGACTTTACAAAAATATATTTATTCACTTGTTTTTTAATATTGTCTATCATAGTATAAAATCCAGGTCGTTTTGTTTTTAGTAGCAACAGTTGAAGGTAAGCCTCCCTTGCTCTGTTGTCTCAAGTAGATAATTCTCTCGAAAGAGGTAGCCACTGCCATCACTGGTTTCTTGTATATGCTTCCTGAGATAGTGTATACTTTCACAAGCATAGATGCAAATAGTCTTCTTTTTTAATAAAATAAATTCATACTTTTTTGCGCCTTGCTGTTTTCACTTAATATACTTTAGATATATTAGAGCTGCTTCACTCTCTTTTAGCAGGTACATAGTAATTCATTCCATGATATAGCATAAGTTCCTTACCAATCCTCTGCTGATGGGTATTTAAATTGCTTATGATATTTTGTTATTGTAGACAATGTCGTAGTGAATATCTTTGTACTTATGTCATTTTGAATATGTGCAGGTGTAATAACTCCTAGAACTCAAATTATTGAATCAAAGGATATTTGCATTTTTTTGTTTGGATAGATTTAAGGGATTGCTCTTCCCAGAGGCTGTACTAGTTATGTCCCAACAATAATAATGTGATTGTTTCTCAGTCCTCAAATCACAGCATGTTCTCAAACTTTCCAGTTGGTGAAAATAGTAATTTATTGTTGTTTTAATTTACATTTCTATCATAAGTGAGGTTGAAAATTTTGCATTTATTTTCTGTGAACTGTTTTTTCCCATTTTTCCACTGGGATATTGATCTTTTTCCTTATTGATTTCCAGGAACCCTTTAAACATTAAAGAAGTTATTTATTTGTCTGAAATACATGTTGCAGATATTTTTTCCTGAAACTATCTTTTGATTTTGTAATGGTGGGCTTTTCTTTTTGTGGATGTAAGGAGACTTCTGCTTTCAGTTTTGTTATTTTTATGCAAGCAAATGTGTCACTCTTTTATGTCTTTTGGTGTTGAGGTTATTTTTAAAAGGCTTTTCTACTATAAGATCATCTTTAAAAATTCATTTTTTCTTTTTTAATTTGTTTTTTGTTTTGTAAATATTTGACTTATTTAAAACTTAGTTTGGTATATAGATCCAACCTTACTAAATTTGACTACAAAATGAACCGATTGATAATAGACCTAGCTGGTTTAGCTACATGAGACTTGGTTGGTTAGTTACATGAGAATCATTTCTAGCTCTGCATAGGCTTATACTTAATTTCCCTAGCACCTGGTATGGTACTCAAAAGAAATGAGTAGTTAATAAACTTGATAAACTAAACTGAAAGGAAGTTTCTAGATATATCACCTTATTTATTTATAGTTGTTTTGGTTGAAAGAGAGTGATACCACAAACACAGCTGATTTCTTAGAATCATGAAATTTTGGATCCAGAGACTAAGATGATTATTCACTTGACAAATAAATAATGAGTTTCTACTACTTACAGGCATTCTAGTTGGGAATGAGGAGACAATAAACAAATATGTCATGTGGTGTAATGCTGTGAATCAAAACAGAGCAATGTACAGGCAGTAGAGAATGACAGGAAGTAGAGCAGCGAGTGCACACTAGCACAGGTCACAAAGGACATTGACAGTAGAATTGTCTTTACTTCATATGAGCACATGTGCAGACAAAAAAATTGAGAGGTCATGAGAATTAAGCTTCAGGAGACAGTTCTCAGTATCCCTGGGAAGTTGAAAGGAGAATCAGTTGTTTCTGTCTAGGTCCAGGTTATCTTTAGATTATATTGTAAACTAGGGGGCAGGACTATACTTTTTAGGTTATATTTGTTATAAATATTATGTACACTTGTATTAACATAATTGTTCTTTAAGCAAATTAACAAATTTGTCATTCTAATAGGAAACTAAAGCCATTTTATGCAATTAAAGCCAAAATTACATTCTACCCTTGAGCATGTCAGCCATGGTACTCCTCCATGCTGATGGAAGTCTGGTCAATATTTCTTACAGAAATTTTAAACACTGCTCAAAAAAATCAGGGAAAAGGGCCAGTAGAAAGTCTTGAGGTATCACTACCTTATACTCTCAACCAGAGTAGCTATGCTTTTATATTTAATTTCTTCTTAACTTTCAGGTAACATTACATTTTGAATTAATTTAAAGCTATAAAATACAGTTCACTCTGACCATATGTGTGCATGGAAATGACAGGCCATTTTTAGGATCCAATCACTGGATATGCTTTAATTCCATGTGGACGTAGAGATGCTTGCCTGGAAGAGCAAGAAGTTGAAAATTCCCTAGTGGAAACCCTACTGATTAAGATAGGGATCCTTTTAATGTGTACAGTATTTTTGTAGATATGGTGGTTCTGTGGAGAATGAGTGAATCTGTCAAAGCTTCCTAGTTGCTAAATTATATTTTGCCAGGATTGTCAAGCTCCAAGTTAGAAGAATAGCATTTTCTCTTAGCATATTGGTATAAGAATTAGATTTAATCAGCTTTTCTAACATCTGGATTTATTCTTATTTCTTCCTGTATGCTTCAAGATGATACTTACTAGTACCAAAATTTGGGATAGAAGTTTATCCATTTATGTATGAAGAATGTGCCTTGATATTTCAACTAAAGAATATCAGTTTATTATTGAGGTTTTTATTCCATATAAATCAGTACTAAATTCTACAAAAATAAGAATCAATTTATAAAATCCTATCACTCATTGAACTTACTTTAATAATAAAGAATGTAAATCACTAAATATATCCTCTTCTCAAATACTATTAGTTGCAAATGGGTTATAATACCAGAATTATTTAAAAATTTTTGAGATTATCAATTAAAATTTGTTAACATGTAGTAAAAATTAGAGCTATATACTTTAGAAAAAGGTTTTCAAAGATCTTGGATTCCTGTGTGCGACAGAGCTTATATATTTGGATTTCCCAATGATTGGTACCTAGTAGTATCTATTCATTGAACTAAATTAACCCAAAACTTAACTTATTTGCAGTAAAAATAACATAGAAGCAAGGAAATGCATTCAAAGACTTCAGATAAGGGAAATTCAAGTCTGGAAATAGCATTGTTGCTAATCAAGATTATCTTCTAAACAGGACATAAGGACCTCGTATGATTTGGGGACTCTACCACACTTAAAATGAGGTTTGCATCTCCTTGCAGATTCCTGAAATCTCTTTAGCTGGGAAAAAATGACTACATTGATTTAGTTTCATGATTTGCCAACCATGTGACCTTGGACAAATCTGTTTCTTCATTTGTAATGAGGATAAAAACAGTTCCTCTGCAAGTTTGTTGTGAAATTAAATGAAATAATGTTTATAAAATTCCCGATACATAGTGTTTAATAAAAAATATAATTTTATTACTAGAATGCTATGGATGTCTAGTTAATCCTTAGAAAAAAATCTATTTCAAAGTTTAAATGATAAATTCCGTTCCCATTTTTTAATTGGGAGATAAAGGATTAACCAAACGTGATCATTTAACATGTGAAATTTCAACAGTTGAAGTAACTAAGAAAATCTGTACCCTGAGATCAAGGAAGACAATATTAAACTCTATTAACGTTGAAATGCTTGGAGTACCTCCTGCCCTGCAACTCCCACCCTAAAGAGAAAGGGTTTTAGCCAAAGAAACAAGTGTTAGCAGAAGTGCTTCTGATGACTTATAGAGTTATTTTTTTAATCAGATTGAATTTTATTATAAAGATCTTGATTCCCAAGGGATCCAATAATTCAGACACCTGCACATTTTAGAATAGAAGAAAATGATGACATAGAAACTCATAATGCTTATAGTTATTAAGTATACAAACAGTGCCGTTGGTGGACTTAATTACAGTTTTTAAAGACAAAGCATAAGAGATTGTGAACTGAGAAACAAACTGAGGGTTTTGGAGGGGAAAAGGGTGGGCTGTTGGGTGAGCCTGGTGGTGGGTATTAAGGAGGGCACATATTGAATGGAACACTGGGTGTGATGCATAAATAGTGACTCTTGGAACATTGGAAAAATAAAATAAATGATTTTGATATACTCTTTTTTTTCCACTTTTTTTTAAAATTTCTTTTCAGCATAACAGTATTCATTGTTTTTGCACCACACCCAGTGCTCCATGCAATACGTGCCCTCCCTATTACCCTCCACCTGGTTCCCCCAACCTCCCACCCCCCGCCCCTTCAAAACCCTCAGGTTGTTTTTCAGAGTCCATAGTCTCTCATGGTTCACCTCCCTTTCCGATTTCCCTCAACTCCCTTCTGTCCATCTCCCCATGTCCTCCATGTTATTTGTTATGCTCTGCAAATAAGTGAAACCATATGATGTTTGACTCTCGGCTTGACTTTGATATACTCTTTACAAGGTAACTTGAGCTGGATCTAGACTTAGTTCTAAAGCTTTTAGGATCCAAAAACCTATTTTACAACAGAACTCCTGTCCATGGTTTGCCGTAACACAAATGGCCTTTTGACTCTCAGAACTATATTCTTGTCACTCTGCTGCCTTCCTTCCTGCTATTTGGCATTAAAATTTCCATTTCCAACTAAAGGAAACATTTGTAAATTGTTAAAGAGTTTGTTTTATTTTTTTTTTTTCCTTTAGAGTCTTCAGATGGATTTTAAAATTCAGTACACTTGGGATGGTTTGCCCGTGAAGCATGAGCCAGTGTTTGTCAGGCTGAATCCAGGTGATGGAGGAGTGATGATGGAAGTTAGTGCTCCATTTTTCAATGATCCTCCAGCCCCACTTGGAGAACCAGGAAAACCTTACAATGAACTGTGGAATTATGAAGGTAAGTGGAAGTACTGTATTTTACTGCAAACATAAATCTCTTTATAATAACCTCTCCTAGAACTATTATTTTATCTTTTTTTTTTTTTTTTGCATTCTAATGTGAGAAGATATTTATTAAGTAACACATAATTCCCAGTGATGAAATATTTTTGTTCATCACTTACCAAAGATATTTTTTTTCCCTTTTTATTAATTTTTTCAGCGTAACAGTATTCATTCTTTTTGCACAACACCCAGTGCTCCATGCAAAACGTGCCCTCCCCATCACCCACCACCTGTTCCCCCAACCTCCCACCCCTGACCCTTCAAAACCCTCAGGTTGTTTTTCAGAGTCCATAGTCTCTTATGGTTCGCCTCCCCTCCCCAATGTCCATAGCCCCCTCCCCCTCTCCCAATCCCACCTCCCCCCAGCAACCCCCAGTTTGTTTTGTGAGATTAAGAGTCATTTATGGTTTGTCTCCCTCCCAATCCCATCTTGTTTCATTTATTCTTCTCCTATCCCCCTACCCCCCCATGTTGCTTCTCCATGTCCTCATATCAGGGAGATCATATGATAGTTGTCTTTCTCCGATTGACTTATTTCACTAAGCATGATACGCTCTAGTTCCATCCACGTCGTCGCAAATGGCAAGATTTCATTTCTTTTGATGGCTGCATAGTATTCCATTGTGTATATATACCACATCTTCTTGATCCATTCATCTGTTGATGGACATCTAGGTTCTTTCCATAGTCTGGCTATTGTAGACATTGCTGCTATAAACATTCGGGTACACGTGCCCCTTCGGATCACTATGTTTGTATCTTTAGGGTAAATACCCAGTAGTGCAATTGCTGGGTCATAGGGTAGTTCTATTTTCAACATTTTGAGGAACCTCCATGCTGTTTTCCAGAGTGGTTGGACCAGCTTGCATTCCCACCAACAGTGGAGGAGGGTTCCCCTTTCTCCACATCCTCTCCAGCATCTGTCATTTCCTGACTTGTTCATTTTAGCCATTCTGACTGGTGTGAGGTGATATCTCATTGTGGTTTTGATTTGTATTTCCCTGATGCCGAGTGACGTGGAGCACTTTTTCATGTGTCTGTTGGCCATCTGGATGTCTTCTTTGCAGAAATGTCTGTTCATGTCCTCTGCCCATTTCTTGATTGGATTGTTTGTTCTTTGGGTGTTGAGTTTGCTAAGTTCCTTATAGATTTTGGATACTAGCCCTTTATCTGATATGTCGTTTGCAAATATCTTCTCCCATTCTGTCAGCTGTCTTTTGGTTTTGTTAACTGTTTCCTTTGCTGTGCAAAAGCTTTTGATCTTGATGAAATCCCAATAGTTCATTTTCGCCCTTGCTTCCCTTGCCTTTGCCGTTGTTCCTAGGAAGATGTTGCTGCGGCTGAGGTCGAAGAGGTTGCTGCCTGCGTTCTCCTCAAGGATTTTGATGGATTCCTTTCTCACATTGAGGTCCTTCATCCATTTGGAGTCTATTTTCGTGTGTGGTGTAAGGAAGTGGTCCAATTTCATTTTTCTGCATGTGGCTGTCCAATTTTCCCAGCACCATTTATTGAAGAGGCTGTCTTTTTTCCATTGGACATTCTTTCCTGTTTTGTCGAAGATTAGTTGACCATAGAGTTTAGGGTCTATTTCTGGGCTCTCTATTCTGTTCCACTGATCTATGTGTCTGTTTTGTGCCAGTACCATGCTGTCTTGATGATGACAGCTTTGTAATAGAGCTTGAAGTCCGGAATTGTGATGCCACCAACTTTGGCTTTGTTCTTCAATATTCCTTTGGCTATTCGAGGTCTTTTCTGGTTCCATATAAATTTTAGGATTATTTGTTCCATTTCTTTGAAAAAAATGGATGGTATTTTGATAGGGATTGCATTAAATGTGTAGATTGCTTTAGGTAGCATAGACATTTTCACAATATTTATTCTTCCAATCCAGGAGCATGGAACATTATTTTATCTTACTGTAAGGAAGTGAGTGCTCTTATTAGCAACTGACATGTGCAGTTTCTTCCGTTCTCTACCAAACTCTCATTGTTTTTCACCATCACTTATGTGACTTAAGCTATGTAACTAGAACAGTGAAAAATGGCAATTACAAATCCAGATTTTTAAATTGCTGCCATATTTCTTTCATTTACTTCTGATACTTATTTTAAGGAGAGTTCAGCATTTCTGTTTTGTCTTTAAGTATCTTCAAATTGCTACTTTAACCTTATAAACCTTATAAAAAGTTTGGGGATGTTTTACTTATTATAGAAATACTGTCAGCCTTAATATGAAATGTAATTTTTATTTTATACTGGCAATTAATCTCACATGTCAAATGAAGGCTAAGGGACATGCCATAAAATTACACTGTGCCAGATTTGCTCCATGATCCCCTTCTAATGTATCGTAATTAAGCTACCAAACTTATCTTTCTGAAATACTTTTTATGATTCCACTCCACAGATCACAAATCATAACTATCTCTGAGATAAAATTCAAACCCTTCCTTTAAGCTTTCAGAATACTCATAAATTGGGCTCTCCTATTCAATCAAAAGCTCTTTTTTTAATATAACAATGTTACATTAGTTTCAAGTTTACAACATAGTGATTTGACAAGTCTTTACATTATCCTATGCTCACCACAAGTGTAGCTATTATCAGTCTCCATAGCACTGTTATAGTACCACTGACTATATTCCCTATGCTGTGACTTTTATCCCTGTGACTTATTCATTCCATGACTGGAAGACTGTATCTCCCACTCTCCTTCATCCATGTTGCCCATCCCCCTACCCTCTGTACCCCTCACTCTCCCCACCCCCTGGCAGCCCTCAGTTTGTTCTCTGTATTTATGGGTCTATTTCTACCTTTTGTTTACTCATTTGTTTTATTTTCTAGATTCAATATGTAAGTGGAATCATATGTCAACCAAAAACTTGACTTCTGAAAGGCTAATGGTCTTACTATCCATGCATATTCTCACCTATGTACCTTTTCTCATTCTATTCCCCATCCCCTGCCTCTCATGCACTTAGTTCAAGGTCTAATATAGGTTTCATTTCTTTAAAGAAACCTTTGATGGTTCCTGTAGTCTATACTAACATCTGTATAGCATGTATTTGTCAGTGTTAATTTTTATCATATGTAAAACATGTTATGTTTTACTGATACAGAACTTGTGTATACCAGCTACCTGCTGTATTTTAAGTCACACTAATGTGACTTATCTAGTAGAGGTACCACAGACACCAAACTCAAGAAGTCCTAAACTCAACTCATCCAATTCTTTCATAAATTCTTTCATAAATTCTTTCATAAACCTGGGGAAATGCTTCTTTCCCCAGTTGCCCAAACACTATAATACATCAGTTTACTACATATAGAAATATGAGAGCTTTCCAAGATACCCTTTTCTCTCATCTCCATATTTGGATTTATTTATGAGTCTTACCAGCTTTGCCTCCTTAATGTTTCTCTGATTTAGTTAGTACCTCTTCTTCATTCACACTCTCCGTACCATAGGTTAGGCCTTTGTGATCTTTTACTTGGGCTAGTCAAAGCACCCTTTATTTTTTTTTTTTTTTTACCCTTTGATCCATCCTCCACTTATAAGCCAGAGTGATCGATCTAAAATGAAAATTCAAATTGATAATTCAGGTCCTTGCAAACCTTCTCAGGCTCCCTGTCCTCTCAGGATAGTTTCACCCTTTGATCTATCCTCCACTTAGAAGCCAGAGTGATCGATCTAAAATGAAAATTCAAACTGATAATTTTTTTACCCTTTGATCCATCCTCCACTTAGAAGCCAGAGTGATCGATCTAAAATGAAAATTCAAACTGATAATTCAGGTCCTTGCAAACCTTCTCAGGCTCCCTGTCCTCTCAGGATAGTTTCACCCTTCTTATTATGATCTTTATATAAGATTTTCCATGACCTAGCCCCTTATTCTCTTTGCAGCATTACTTCTCTATGCATTGAAATGTTTGCCTAGGAAGACCGATCTGCTTGTAGTTCTTTAAGGGATGATATTTCCTAATCATGTACATTTGATGCACTTCTCTCTCACCCTGGAATGCCCTTTCCAACATTCTTCTTCCCCCAATTCCAACTCATCTTTCAAGGTGAAGCTTAGATAGCACCCTCTCCAGGAATCCTTCCCTAAACCACTTTTTTGAGCTAAGTGTCTGTTTTTGTGTGTGTGTGTGTGTAATAAAAATACCCTCTTGGTATTTTTATTAAGAGTATACACTTGGTGGGCACCTGGGTGGCTCAGTGGGTTAAATGTCTGCTTTTGGGTCAGGTCATGATCCCGGGGTCCTGGAATTGAGTCCTGCATTGGGCTCCCTGCTCTACGGGGAGTCTGCTTCTCCCTCTCCCCAACTCCTGCTTTCTCTTGCTATCTCTCTCTCTCTCAAATAAATAAATCTTAAAAAAAAAAAAAAGGAGTATCCACTTTCATATCTGATTAGATTGTAAGCTAATTAAGGTTCTTCCAGAATTTGATGCAGTGTTTAATACAGAGAAGATGCAAAAATGATTTTAAGATGATTATGCAAAATAGTAATTAGAAGATGTATTAGAATTCTCCAGAGAAACAGGGCTGAGAGAGAGAGAGAGAGAGGGAAAGAGAAAGAGGGAAAGAGAAGGAAAAGAGAGAGAGAGAAAGAGTGTGTGTGTGTGTGTGTGTGTGTGTGTGTGTGTGTGTGTGTATAGGGAAAGAGAAGTATTTTAAGGAATTGGCTTATGCAGTTTTGGAGGCTGGCAAGTACAAAATCCACAGGGTAGAGCAGGAGACTTGAGACCTAGGGAGGAGATGATACTGCAGTTTGAGTCTGATGGACTCTGGCAGAATTCCTTCATGGTCAGGGGAGGTCTGTCTTTTTTCTGTTAAGGCTTGGGTGATTGATTGGATGAGACTGATTGATTGGATGAGACTCAGCCACAGTATGGAGGGTAATCTGCTTTACTAAAAGTCTACTGATTTAAATGTTAAATCTTATCCAAAAAATACCTTCATAGAAACATCTAGAATAGTGTTTGACATATGGGTACCATGGTTAACGTTGACACATAAAATTAAGCATCACAGAAGCATTCTAACTTATTTAGGTAAAAGACTTAGGGACAAGACTCTGAACTGTTGATGGAACTGTATCTATATCTTAGACATTTTATTATAAAAATAACATATGGAAAACTGGAAACAACCTAAATATCATAAAGGATTATGTGAATAAATTATAACATACTATAGAAGAATACTATGCAGTAATTTATATGCTGGAAAGATTTTTTTGTGAAAGAGGAAAGTTGTAGGCAAGTATTATTCCATATTTATTTTTTAAATTCCATGCAGTTAAAATAGGTTATAGAAGGGCAGAAAAAGTTGACAGGTGTTAGAGCAAAGTGTGAAGAAAAGAACTTTGACTTTTTACTTTATGTGTGTTTGTATTGTTTTAATCATTTATAAGAAATATATATTATTTTCATAATTAAATAATCTTTAAAATATGACATGTTCAGAAAACTCCAGGAAGTTGTAAAGATAAGAAAAATCACCTACCCATATTCTCTCCATCAGAGATAACCAGTCATTTCTTGTGTGTGTATGTGTACTTTGCAGACATCTAGACATAGGCACACATGCACATTCTTATTCCATGTACATTTGGTTATTTTTCTGTAACCTGCTTATCAAATATCATGGATGTCTTCCCATATCAAAAAAATATTCAACTGTATATTTTATTGTAATGACTGTACTACATTCTATTGCATGGAATATATGAATTCCATAATTTATTTAACAGCTCTCCTGTATAATAGTTTTATTTATATCATAGGAAATAACCATGTAGATCATTCCCTATTTTTGAGCAATACTTAGATGAACAGCATTATACTTACTTTTCCCAGTTCTCTGATTATTTCTTAAGATTAAATCCTAGAAGAAGATAACTGGTTCAAAGTCTGTGTAATAACATTTGTTTCTTTAAGAACCTCACCCAAGGGGCACCTGGGTGGCTCAGTGGGTTAAAGCCTCTGCCTTCGGCTCAGGTCATGATCCCAGGGTCCTGGGATCGAGCCCCACATCGGGCTCTCTGCTCCTCGGGGAGCCTGCTTCCTCCTCTCTCTCTGCCTGCCTCTCTGCCTAGTTGTGATTTCTCTCTGTCAAATAAATAAAATATTAAAAAAAAAAAAACCTCACCCAACACTAGGCTTTATTAATATTTTTAATCTTAGGAAAATCTGATATGGGAAAAATTGATGATTTATTTTCTATGTATTTCTTCTTCCAGGCAATGTGTGTTTATTTGCTTTTCCCCTTTTCTTATGAGATAGAATTATAGTTAAAAATAATGAGTTAATTCATTTTATATTCTAAAAAATAAAAATTAAATTTCTTGATATGTCTTCTCTCTGTTTTCAAAAGTTGTGGAAGCATTTTTCTTGAATGACATAACTGAACAGTATTTAGAAGTTGAACTTTGTCCGTAAGTATAAAACTTTTTCTAACCCACAGCTACATAATTTGAATATAGTTAATTTCTAGTTATAAATTATATGGTTCATAGTAAAAGCTCAACCAAAAGGAAGAATGCTAATAATCTGAATTATATATACTTCTTTATTCTCAAGTAAAACATATTTTATAAATGTTTGAAAATATTACATTGATATTGTTTTCAATTCACTAATGTGGTTGGTTTTCTAATAAATTGAAAGCCTTTTTATAAAATGAAAAATCATTATAAATAACAGAAACTGTCTCTCATTACTTATTATGAAATTTGCATCATTATGAATTACCTATTCAGAAATAAAGGGAGATATAAATACAATGAATTGAACTAGTTTCTTTTAGGGAATTTTTAAAATAACTAGATTAAACTTAAATTTTATGTGTTGTATAATTATATAATTATGTATTCTTTCCTTTATTCATCATTCATTTATTGAGTGTATACTACATCACTTTGTCTTTAATACCAGGGATAAAAATTAAATGACACATAGTTCTTTTTAGACTTATTAAAAATATTAATCTTGGACTCTTGTTCAAATTTAACCAGTCATTTGGGATCCCTGTTTACTTTGTTTACTTTACTCTTTTCCCTGCATATGTGAAAAAGTAAATTTATGCCTACCTGTTATCTACATGATAACAAATTCTAAAATAGTAAAATATTTAGTAATGAAATATTTCTTTGTGTTGCCACTTTTCATTTTATTTTTTTAATTTATTTTTTTTAAGATTTTATTTATTTATTTGACAGACAGAGACCACAAGTAGGCAGAGAGTCAGGCAGAGAGAGAGGAAGGCAAGCAGGCTCCCTGCCAATCAGAGAGCCTGATGCGGGGCTTGATGTGGGGCTTGATGCGGGGCTCGATACGGGGCTCAATCCCAGGACCTGAGCTGAAGGCAGAGGCTTTAATCCACTGAGCCACCCAGGCGACCCGCCACTTTTCATTTTAAATGACCTTTAAATACCTCTCAGTATCTAATATTTGGTAGCCTCTGTCTCTTTGTAGGGTGGGCAGAGTCCCAAACAGTTGATTTAAATATTTTAGGTATCATTTTCTTTTCCCTTAGTTTGATTTCTTGCTAATTCTAGTGTGGAAAGCATAGCTGTTCACAATTATATTTTTGAGAATAACCATATATCTTTGTCACCTTTTAACTAACATGCCAGGATCTTCTATTGAAAATATGACTTAACTGTCTTGTGAGGTGAGAAAACTTCAACTGCTGTGTGATTATTTTCATCAAACAGGTGAAAAACCTAAGGCAAATAGGTTTATTACTTGTCTAGAAAGCAGTTAAGAACTTGGATATGTTAGAATTCTAGTTTTATCCTTAGTTTTAATTTCATTTAAAAAAAAACAAAGTGAAAATGGATGAATAGGATAATTAGATTCTCTTTTGTTTTAAAATTATGTGATAGAGCTTGAAGTCCGGAATTGTGATGCCACCAACTTTGGCTTTGTTCTTCAATATTCCTTTGGCTATTCGAGGTCTTTTCTGGTTCCATATAAATTTTAGGATTATTTGTTCCATTTCTTTGAAAAAAATGGATGGAGGTGGGATTGGGAGAGGGGGAGCGGGCTATGGACATTGGGGAGGAGAGGCAAACCATAAGAGACTATGGACTCTGAAAAACAACCTGAGGGTTTTGAAGGGTCAGGGGTGGGAGGTTGGGGCAACCTGAGGGTTTTGAAGGGTCAGGGGTGGGAGGTTGGGGAAACAGGTGGTGGGTAATGGGGAGGGCACGTTTTGCATGGAGCACTGGGTGTTGTGCAAAAAGAATGAATACTGTTACGCTGAAAAAATAAATAAAATGAAAAAATGAAATATGAATAAAATGAAAAAAAATAAAAAAATTATGTGATAAACATGTATTAAATTAATAATTTAAAAATATATTTTTAAGTTACATCATTAATAAGTTTAAAAATCTGTAGAGTAATGTGGTTTCATATATTATGGGACAGTTATTAGTCAATTATTATGGTTTTGCTTCTGACAATGAACTCCTGTGACAGTTAATTAACCTCTGGAAAAGCAACATGAAGAATATTGTTGTTTTAATTTGCAAGGGCTTTTATCCCTCCTAGGATATTCTTAAAGTTGCATAATAATAATAAAAATAAGCAGGGAACTTTTAAATGAAAAATAATACTTGTCTTCTGTTAGAATAGTTTACTGAAGGGAAGTCCTCCCTAAAAAGATCACAACAGAGCATTTGAATAGAAATGTTCAGTCTTTTCCACTGACAGTAAATTTGCTTCATATATTTACTTAAAATCCTTTGATTCTAACTGACCTGATTAATCCCAATTATGCTCTCTTAATAGAATTCAACATGAGGTAATATTTTGTTTATCTTGAAAATGTGTCATCAGTGTTTGAAACTAATGGTAAAAAGCAGGAAAATACAAGAGGCAGGCAGGTTGAGGACCGTTTGCAAGAGAATAGATACAAATTAAAATCTTCAGCTTGTTGACTTATAGTAGACAATCTATGTTTTTATTTTCTATCTTCCTAATGAGCTTCAAGATAGTTTTTTTTTTTTTTCACAGAAGTAATCTTTAGTAAAGTTATTGGATTCAGACTTTGAAATTGGTGCCAGCTTCCCCTAGGGTACTTTAGTTTTCGAAATGGGCTTTATTATGAGTACCAGATACTATGGTACCCCACCCCTTTTTCATACTTTGTACCATCTAACCAGTTGAAGTATTTTTTTAATATAAATTCTTATTTACAGAATATAAAAAGCAGTCTGGACATGTGTAGCTTTATGCATTTCACTGCAGTTGTCTGAAAAATGATAAACTCGAAGATGATATTTCTAAGTAACTGAGAACACTGGTCCTCCCTATAATTATCCAATATTCATATTGCATCTTTTAATTATTTGGAAACTGAGTTATAAGCACATATTGCAGATATGAAGGAAAGTAAAGAAGGTAACATTTGTTTCTTTCAAACACTCATGACAAATTTTAATTTTGACAGTCATGGACAACATTTGGTGCTCTTACTCTCTGGAAGAAGAAATGTCTGGAAAGTAAGTAAATAAAAATATTAGAAAAAATCCTTAAATGTAATCTTTAAGATACATATGTTATATGTAAAAGATATATAAGATATATATCTTAAATAGAATGTTTAAAGTATAAATCTGAATTTACCTTATTTGTTTCACATGTTGTTTCTGTAGCAAGAACTTGCTCTGTCATACAAAGTGTCTAGAGGAGAGACAAAATGGGAAGGCAGAGCTTATCTTCCTTGGAGTTATTTTCCACCAAATGTGACAAAATTCAATTTATTTGCAATTCATGGATCAACAGATAAAAGAAACTACGAAGCGCTTTATCCGATACCTCAATGTGAAGTGAAACAAGGACAAAAACCTGATTTGTAAGTAGAAATTAAATGAAGATAGCTTCCAACTCTGAGTTTTTTGTAAACTAATTATGTAAACTAATAATAATAACTACTAGAACAGTAGTAACATTTTTCACTCCAAGACAACATATGTGTTCAAATACCTAGCAGAGTCATGTGTTCCCTGATGGTCCTCAGTAAATACTTGACAGACTGACTTTGGACAGACATGGTCTCTCTTACTGCTGTCAGTAGAGCACTTATATTTCCATAGTGGTATGAGAAAAGTCTTGCTTAGTGAGTATTGCAACAACAAGTATCAAAATATTTTTGCAAATTCATTTATGATTCCTTTCAGAACTAAAGGGCCAGAGACATCTGTGTTCTGGTATGAGTAAAGGGTTAATAAAGCCTTTCTTGCTGTTTGAGAATGTGACCTTCAGTTAACTTTCTACCTCACTTCCTCTGGTAACCTCATAAAGATAAAAATGTCAGCTGTATTTCTAGGCAATTTTGCCTGTCATAATAATGACCCTTAATTGGTAAATTGGTTCTGATCTGAGAGGAATTATGAAAAACTCTGAATACCTGATAGGGGCAGCATGTCTTTGGGATTTCCCTTTAGAAGTCTTGTTTCCCATGGGGATGCTAGAAACTATAATAATGGAGTTCATATCACGAGAGATATTGGCTCCTGTGATACAGCAGGCATGTAAGCTAAGGTATCTCCTACACTTCCTCAGTTTGAGTCTTAGCTCTTTGCACCTGAAGCTGTCACTTAAGGAGAATGTAGCTCCTGGTCAGCTTTCTAAGCACTTCATAGACTGCTGTAAACACAGTAAAGGCAAATGCTGTCCTGGGGAAAGCTGAGATTCCTGCTCTGTATCTCTCTGGGTGTGCTTGGTGGCCAGTCTGGTGAGTTTGCCTGTTTACAAGAGCTTAACAGAGATATCCTGGTGAGCTTTACACCATGGTAGACTGACTTTCCTGCCTTTTTACCTTTAGAAAGTGCTATACTGTCCTTCTCCCTGTTAGCTTTCTCCTTCCTGTCATGCTCTTACTTCACTCACTTTGCCTTTATCTTTCTAGTCTATTCCTTTATTCTGCCTGACACACATTTCCCTTTGCTTTTGTCCCCAGTCCTAACCCTTTTTCTTATCCTTCCCTTTTGCTTTTCTCTTCTTGCTACCTCTTATCCATCTCTGTTGTTTCCCTAACCTCTTTTATTGTTTTAATTTTTTAAAAAATTGAAGTATGGTTGATACACAATGTTACATTAGTTTCAGGTGTACAAAATAATGATTCAACAAATCTACATACTACCCTATGTTCACAACTGTAGCTACCATCAGTCTCTGTACAATGAATGCTGTTATAATACCATTGAGTATATTCCCTAGGCTGTACTTTTTATCCCTGTGACTTATTCATTTCCTAACTGGAGGTTTCCTTAACTTCTTAATTCTGGATTGATAGTGTGACTCTAAACCAGGTTCAGCCTGGTTCAGCCTGGTCAGGGGAGCAGAATAGGACAGGAATCCAGATGCAACTCACTCAGGGCCCTCAAAACAAGATGGCTTGTCTCTGGTTCTTCACCAGCTAATGCCTTCCTCTATTCAGACTTCTCATTTATAAGTTATTGGAGACTTACCCTAGATGAAAGTATGAGTATACCATTGTTCAAGGTAGAGTCAGGGCAGAATGACTTCCTGCACAGCTGAGACCCACTGTAACATTCAGTTAAGCTTTTGTCTCCTCACTAAGCCACAATATTTAAATGGTTTTCCTAGAAAGAAAATAAGTAGGATTAAATCCATTTTACATTCACCTCTTGCTTTGGCAAAGTACTCTATCCTCTAAGTTACAGAGCTGAAACTTTAAAATGATTTTCTATATGGCATATAAAGTATATCAAAATTTGAATGTAAAAACATCTCTAAGAGTATAATATTTGTTTAAGGCTAGATAGAATGAGTCAGGTTTTGAGGGTTGATTTTTAATTCTTCCCTCAGTTATGAGGGAGCTTTTCTAGAATTAAGGGGAGAGTGTTTTGAAATGTGGGTGAATTTCAGAGCTGAATGTTTGATAGCAAGAGTGAGAAAGTTTTACACATAGAATTCCTCTTACCTTTGGTATTTTTAAAATATAATGTTGCTCTGACATAAATGTGACAAATAAATAGCCCTTCAGGACAACTATTTTACAAATGCATAATTCATTTCAGTTCCCACCTTCTTTTTCTTTGTGTTTAGCCATCGTCTGGAATACTTCAAGCCTTTCAGTTTTAATACACTGCTTGGAGAAGAATGGAAACAACCAGAATCAGAGCTGTGGTTAATAGAGAAACCTGATGTATAGGAGTATAGTAGATGACCATATCAATCGTTTCTTCTCTGTATCTTTTAAGGTAAACCAACAATATGTATAATCTTTTTAATCATGATACCACCAGTACACTTCAAGAACAACTATTTTCATAGAGATCAGTGAAAATATAGTATCTTTGTAGCAAGTTGTATATGAATTAACAAGAAAATGGAAAGTTTGTAGATGACTTTATCTAGAAAGTGAAAATGTTTCTCAGAGCCATTCAGTCTAGGAGCCGTCATGTTCTATCTGCTTTGCACTTCCATCACCCCAGGTATCCCTGGCTCTATCAACCAACACTGTTATTTCTCTTCCTACCTCCCTAAACCTCAGCCAGCCTGACACTGGAACATCTTATTTGTGCATTTTTTTAATAAGTTCCATGTAATGTACAGTAATTCTTTACTTGGAATCTTCTGTGCATTCTTGAAGTAGATTGAAAACAATGACCTATTTCAGATAAGCAGGACATCCACATCTGTTAAGGCATCATTAAGATACATATGTATGTAACCAGCTGTTTTTCATGTGTCGAGACTTTTTAGTCTGTAGAAGGAAATGGAATGAAGTAGTCTTAAACTTGGGCAGCAGGTTCTACTTTCATTTACAAACAGATGACATTTTCTTAATGCTGTTAAACCAGATGCCAAAATATCTTCATTTTATTTTATAAACATCAAACACTCCTGGTCTAGAATTTTTCAAATTTTGTGTTGTGATATAGTTCAGTGTTTAAAGCCATCTAGTATATCATCTATGAATTTCTCCACCAAACCTGGTCCTTCACTAGCATTCTTAACTCAGAGATTAGCAGTCTTTCAGGAGAACTTTTTTTTTTTTAATATTTATTTATTTGACAGAGAGAGAGAGAGATCTCAAGCAGGCAGAGAGAGAGAAGGGGAAGCAAGCTCCCTGCCAAGCAGAGAGCCCGATGTGGGACTCGATCCCAGGACCCTGAGATCATGACCTGAGCCGAAGGCAGCAGCTTAACTCACTGAGCCATCCAGGTGCCCCAGGAGAACTTTTTTTTAAAGAACTTATTACTTGTACAGAATACCTAGTTGTCTACTCAACAATATAATTTATCCTCTTGTTTTTTACTAGCAGAACTTGAATTTTTAGGGTCACCGCACAAAAACATTTTTCCAGATTCCTTTGCAGATAGAAATGATATGATAAAACAGTTCAGGTTAATGAGATGTGAGTATGCAGTGTTAGGTGGAACTTCAAGAAAAGATGTTTTAAAGATGAAAGATTCAGCTGCCATACATGTTTTACCTTTTGTCCTTCACCCTCTCCTTACTTTTTCCTGCATTGCATAATTCAAACCTGAGGTAACACACTAGCTATATTGTATCAATGAGGAGACAGTCCAGGTTCCCCTGAGCAGTAAGTCAAAGGGCCTGTGTTCTAAACAGTGCAATAGAGTAATGTATCATATCTGGACTGCCTACTTATAGATTTCTTTACATAGGAGAAAATAAACTGCCTAATTTGCTATTCCAAATTGATCTATAGCTTCAATACAATCCCAGTTAAAAATCACAGGCGGCTTTTTGGGGAGTATAAATTGACAAACTGACTCCGATTTTATATGGAAAGGCAAGGGACCTCAAAATAGCTTAAACAATTTTGAAAAAGAACAAAGTTGGAGGACTTATACAATCTGACTTCCAAACTTACTACTAAGCTTCAGTAATAAAGACGGTATAACTTTGGCATAGATTTAGACAAATACATCAGTGTAACAGAATGGAGAAACCGGAAAGAGAACAATATGCAGTTCTTTTGATTTTTGACAAAGGTGCCAATATATTTAAAAAGGAAAAGGTTAATCTTTTCAACAAATGGTGTTGAATAACTGTAAAAATCATGAAAACAAAAACAAAACCTTGACCCCTACTTAACAACCTACAGAAAAATTAATGTAACTGATGAAATGAAAAAGTTCTAGGAGAATATCTTTATAATCAGGGTAGAGAAACATTTTTTTTTTTCCAGATAGGACATGAAAGGCACTAACAAAGAGAAAAAGATTAGACTTAATCAGAATCAAAACTTTCTGTTCATCAAAAGCTTTCATTAAGAAAATGAAGAAGCAAGTCACAGATTGGAATAAAGTGTTCAAAATATCCATATTGGACAAAGAATATTTTTCCAGAATATATGAAGAATATAAACCAGTAATATAAGGAGAAGCCAGTTATGGACACCTCACAGAAAAAAATATACAAAAGGCCAATACATATATAGAAAGTCAACATCACTTATTTTCAAGGAAATGCAAATTAAAGCCACAACAAGATACCACTAACTGACTAAAATTACAAAATATACACATTGGTTAAATGGTTAAAACTGAAAAAGATTGATAATATCAAGCAATAATGGGAATGTAGGGTACCTAGAACTTTCATACCATATGGATAGGAATGTAATATATGGTATAGCCACTTTGGAAAACTGAAAATGTCTTAAATACACACCTACTCTATGTTTCAGCAGTTTCATTCTTAGATATACACTCAAGAGAAACAAAAGTTTATGGCAGTTTTATTCATGACACAAAACTATAAACAATCAAGTTTCTATCCACAGGAGAATGGATAGACAAACTGCAATATAGTCAGACAGTGGAATACTACTTATGAAAACAAATGGACTACTAGAACATGCTATAACCTACATGAGTCTCGAAAACGTCACGTTAAGCAAAATGAACCATATACAACATTTATTTATATAAAGGCCAATTATAGGCCAAACTAGGCTGCAGTGATACATCTCAGAACAGTGATTGCTGTGTTTGAGGGCAGGGGATTCAAACTAGCTGGAAAAAGGGACATGAGGGAATTTGGGGGGGTGGGTAGTTGAAATATTTTGTATCTTGATCTGGCTGACAGTTACATAGCTGTATACATTTGTGAACCTTCCCCAAGCTATATATTTAAGATTTGTGTAATTATACCTTAATAAAATATTGTTATAAAATAAGCTGTAAATTAAATGGAGTTAACTTCTGTATATTGTTCTATTGAACAATCACTAGTGATAGCTAAATGTGGCTTATTAACTAATTTTTTCCATTTATTAAGCATGTTTTCTATCTGAAAAGAGAGCTGATATAAGGTAAATACTGACTTACAAAAGGCCGTAAGTGTCTTCATAACTACATATCATGGTATTAGTATTAGGCATCCTAGATAAATTCAGAAAATAATTAAAAAATTGACAATAGCAACTAACTCACATGGCAATAATTATGCTGGTTCTGGTTAGTAAAGTCATATTTAAAATAATCTACAGTGACTTATTAATAAAATACCTGAAGATATTTTATAAACATATATAAAACTATCCACAAAAAGAGGTATTTAGTGTGTCCTAAGTTGAAAAGTGAATCAGTCATTCTGAATCACAGGTTCAGATATAAAGCAAATTGTTTATAATATGGGAGAAAGTAAAGCACAAATATTTTAGATATAACCATAAAAATATTGAATTTGAATGTTGTGGTTTGTAAACTTTCTAAACCCCAGTAGAGATCCTCTTTTTATCTGTTTTGGTGTCTTTAGAACCTCTCAGGTTTTTCTCATCTAGGTAAGAAATATTTTCCCTCTTCCAATACCAAGGAAGCAAAAGCATCTTATATAACCGTTTTCTTCTGAAAGGAGTATGCAGTTCAACCACAGAGTTTTGGAAAATTTGTCCATTATTACCATATAAACAGTGCACCCTATAGAAAATTAGTATTTGGGAGTGGTGTTTGTAATCACTATTTCAAATTTGCTTTTCAACTTCAGGACCACAAAAGAATAATCATTCCTTTGTTCAATATATGTATAAATGCATTTCCTTGCTGTGTTCTGAATTGTTCACTACAGTATCATGCACATCCTCGCTTCTCACCACCTAAATAGATGACACAGTGCATGCATTTATTTAGGTGTTTTCTCATGGCTCTTCAGAGCTCCAGTAGATTGTAAGTCACAGTCCAGGTGGAAATACAGTAGTCCCCCCACCCGTTATCTGCAGTTTTGCTTTCAGAGGTTTCAGTTATCTGTTGTCAACTGTGGTCCAGAAATATTAAATGGAAAATTCCAGGAAGAAACAATTCATTAGTTTTAAATTACACACCATTTGAGTATCCTGATAAAATCTTGCACTGTAGTGCCTGGGAAGTTCACATTGCAGCACTTCCCAAAAGGTGGTGGAAATAATTAGTATATGTGGTGAGCAGTATTGTGCACACTGAAAGGATATAGGACCTGGAATAAGGGGAGCACATATGTTTCTAGGAAAGTCCGTATCTGTGGCTAGAAAAGGAAAAAGTTTATTGACATGGGATGTTAAACTTGGTGCTTGACATCTTGACAAGGACACCTGAAACTTGTCTTAATATGCTGCCAAGGTATTTCTTGAAATTTGATAAAATGGTGACTTATATAAGTACATGAAGCAGAAATACTAAAATTGCCTTGGTGGAGTATTGAAGAAAGGTCAAAGGCTTGGAGAGCTGATAATGTTATGATGTTAGACTATAAATGTATAATGTTATATGAGACAAGAGCACCCACCATCTGACTGTGTTTACCTCAAGGAGAATGGATATAAGGGAGACTGTAGAGGGGAACACTGTCATTCTTTAGAAACTCAGTTGTGGCCTGGGTAACTATAGGTAGTCTCTGTAGCCCAGGACTAAATAGGCAGTGTTGCCATAGAACTGGGAAATCTAGTGTTGACTGGTATGATAAATTTCCAGAATATCAGATTCCTATAGAGACACTAATTAACAGAAGCCATGTGAATGTAATTACTGTAATGAGCAGCAAGGTTGGAGTGGCCGTCAGAGTGCATTAACATCAGATATCCATGACTTTACCTAATACTCCAAGGTGTACCTAAGAATGGTATGGGTAGCTAGCAATCTTGACTAGTAAACCAGAAAAGAAATTGAGAGCTGGTGAGCAGTAGGCTATTTTCAGCTTTTAGATCATTTTGGTTTGTCACCCTTTTCATAGATCTAATCCAGTTTTCAAACCCAGAGCCTGTTGACTGAAAGAGAAACTGGGTCCCTTAATAACCAGAAATGTTACCCTAAGAATATATGATAAATTGTCCCCTAACTCACACCCAAAATAACTCTAGCCTTAAGAAAGGTAACTACTAAAATGTTTGGGATTGCTGAATACAGTAAATTTAGTGACGGAGTTGATGCTGATGATAAGGGACTGAATTGCTATTATGGCCCTCTGTTTGAATGGGACACATGGAAACCAAGTGATCAAAGGAATCTTGGCTACAAACATCTCGTAGTAAGTCCAATAGGTCCACTCCCCTCCCTGAGATCATTCCCAGGAGCAAGAGAGGGTATTGCAGTAGTTTGGGCCATGGTGCAGTTGACACTGTCACCCAGTATATCTGATAATGCTAGTTTCTGTGGTGAATAAGGATATGGGATAGAGTCTCTGGAAAGTCCCAACAGGAGAGAGATAGTACAGACGCTTTAGGCTTCTAGAGCAGGGCCATGCCTTCTTAGCTAAGAATAATTTCAAATATTGAATAATTGAAAAGAAGTTTCTGCCACGTCCTTGGCTTCTAGTAAAGGATGAATACCTGACCATGAAAGATACAAGTGACTATGACCAGAGCTATCTATCATGAAGTAGGTATTATCAAATCTACCAAGTCATAAGGTCAAGAGGGCACAACAACTGTCCATCATATGATGGAGGTACTACTTTCAAGATCCAGTCTGACAAGGTCCAGAGGGCACAAAATAAATTGCATGAATAGATGTCCCAGAACCCTATGTCACCTACTTCTATTGCATGGATGTCTTCCCCTCAACTTACACTCATGGCTTCATGGGAAAATTCCCACAACTAAATAACAGAAGAGGGGAAAAGACAAACCTAATGTGTTATTTTGATATGTTGGTACTAGCTGAAAGTGAAGTGTTCGCATACTACAGATCCATTCAGGGAAGGCCCCAGATGACAGTGATGAAGGGAGAGCCTTCTAGTGAGCAGTCGTGGGAGCAGTCTACTTTGTCATTTACTTGTGTTGTGGAGAAATGTCCTTAAGTACATATATTTAAGGACCCCTGCAAATGGTTTGGCTAGTTGGTGAGGATAAGATTTGAAGTTGGGAGGCAAGGAAGTTTGGGAAAGAGGTATGTGGATGGATTTATGGTAATGGGCACAAGGCATGAGGATCTTTATGTTTCACATTAATTCCTACCAGAGCAGAGACACTATGGAGGAAGCCCTGAACAACCAAGTAGACACAGTGATTTATCCAGTGGATATCAGCTAGCCTCTGTCCTCAGCTACTCTAGAGTTTACATAATGCATTCATGAGTAGAAGGACAACATTGATAGGGATGGGGGCTATGTATGGGTGCAATAGCATGTATTCCTTATCACCATGTTGAACTAGTGACTTATTCTTTAATTCCCCAAATCTCAGCAGCCCAGACTAATACCAAGACCTTAACACAGTACCATTTCTTGAGGAGACTTGCCAGCCACTTGATAGTAAGTTGAGTATATGGGACTCCCGTTTGAAAAAAAATAAATCATTTATGCTGTGATCAGCATCTACTGTAAACTTGGATCTGCTTTCTATGCCTACCACATCTTCCAGAACCACCATTCAGAAAGTTTACAGGATGCCTGATTTCCTGACATGGGATCCTGTATCATATCACCGAGACCAGGGAACCAATTTTATGATAGAGGAGATATGAAAATAGGAATGTTCCTATAGTAGCTATGGGTCTTACCATATACTGCATTACCTGAAAGCAGCCAAACTAATAGAAAGATGAAATGGCTTATAACATGTTAACTAACTAAGCTTCCTGTAAGGTTGGACTGCTTTTCCCTAGCATATAGTATTTACCCTGAACCAATGATCCAAAAAAACTGAAGTTGGAAATTGGCAACAACTGTCACCATGATGCAACTATGGGCTCTTCTGGATTAAAGGTAAAGTAGGAAGGCTTCCACAGTAGGACCCAGTAAGTGTTCCAGTGAACCTGAACCTATGAAAACTATCTAGTCATGGTTCCTTGTGGCAGGAGTTCATCAGGCAAATAAATGCATAATATTGTAAGGGGCTATGACCCTGGCTATCATGAAGAGCTGGAATTACAGCTTTAATGCAGACAGGATGAAGTACATATTTCTTAGGCAATCCATTGGAGCATTTCTTGCTTCAATGTCAAATAATAACCTGAAATGGGCAACTGTAGCAGCAGCAGTCTGACAGAGTAAAGCAACTAAGGACACTGATCTTTGAGGATGGAAGTCTAGATAATTTATTATTATTCCAGCAAGGCTGGACTTGCTGAAGAATCTGGCCAAGTATGAGGGAAAAGTAGAATTTGTGGTAGAGGAGCGAGATGATATCAATTATAGATGTGAAATCAGTTGAAACAGTGGATACTGTAGCTTATTCCACTAAACAATTTGCACTGTCTTAATCGTGGCTAGCTGCTACCTTGAAGACTATGTGGTAGATTGGCCTTGATATGGAACGTGTGGCTCCGAATGCTGCAAGGAGTGGACTGTGTTGGATAGTTTTTGTGTTTCAACTCCCATTTTTTCAGGCCATCTTTTTAAAGTTTCCACCCATTGCACTCTTTCATAGAACCTTACCTCTGTTATACTGCATATCTCTTGTTTTCTGCCTTTGTTCTTTTCTGACACTTCAGTTACATGTGACACCTGTGGAAATCAGCTCAGCTATTCTGATATATGTGCAGATATGCAAGTTCAGGGAGTTAACGTTCTTGTGAAATGGGGGATAGGGATTGGTGGATAAATACTCCTGTCTTCTATCCTCTGGGCAGATGATTCTGAGATGCATTCCATGCAGTTTCTCAAAGGTCTTCAGTGCCTAAGCTTCAGTTGCCTACAGTATTGATCTCCTCAAAACGTAACCTTATATAGGTTTATCCAATTTAATTTTCCAAGATCCCTCTTCTGATTCTTTAGCATTGCATTCCAAATTTAATGACTGGCACATAGCCCATTTTCAGTCAGCTCTTTAGGGGAACCCAGGCTAAAGTACATTGCATTGTAATTATTTATCTGTATGTCTCTGTTAATTCTGAAGGACCTATGTCTATGCACACAGAGCCCAGTGTGCAGTGGGCATTCAGTGAGAGTTTATTGAATTTAATAATTTTAAAAGACATATTTCAAAATTTCATGTGTAGGGAAAATCTTGGAGTATTTTCCTTTTTTATATTGGTTTTAATGAGGGAAGGAAAGGAGGTGGAAACACATCCATACATTAACCTTTTTCTCCTCCTAGCTCTTCATCTTTGTCTTACCTTCTTATTCTTGTTGAAACATAGACTGGAGATGCAGGGATTGTTAGTTTTGACTGGGAAAATGAGCACATACTTAGGAAATTGAAGAGTTCTTATTTTTCCCTAGATCACAACTCAGACTTACTTGCAACAAAGATTTTTTTTCCTGTTACACAGGCCACCTTTGTGTCCTACATGTAATAGACAGTAGACAAAAAAGAAAGGAGCCATGTCTTACTAATTTATTCTAGTTTCAGCTATGCTTACACTAAAATAGTATTTGTATTGTACATAGCCAGTAGGCATTGATTTCTAAGTAGAATTTCTTTCAGAATTTCTGTAGCCACTTCTGCTGCTGCTTCTGATTTCTAAACATGAGGGGCCTCCCACTTCCTTCTGTCTGTCCCATGTGTCTGTCCCTCCCAGTACTCTTTACCCACCTCCACTTGTCCTTTAGTCATCGTCACAATCAACAGTTTTACTCTGTAAGTGCTGATTTTACTAGGTATTGACTCAGTGACTTAATTAGGTTAATTTATACTTAATGGATTTTTGGACTTAAGTCCAAGAGGTAGCATTTACATTTTAAGATGAGTGTATCTACATAATGAATCTTCTAATTGAAGATTTATATGGACAGCATATTTGTTGTTAAATCATCATTCCTGGGCACTATCTGATCATTTCTTACACTAATTTTGTTCTTATAGAGCAAATTTTTAAACTGACAATCAGAAGCCCTTTATCACCAACTACCATTTTTCATATAAGGAATAGTAAAAAGAGTTATTACTAGAGCTAAGAGTATACATGTGTAAGGAATATAGGAAACAAGAAAGTATTAATCTATGAAAAGTGAGAGGTATCTGTACAAATCTCATCTTACGTGGTACACTCACAGAGAAGATGAATGTTCAAGCCACTTCTTATGAATAAGCTACTTGCCAAGAGAAACACATTTTTCCACAGGCCCCTGTAGCATATTATTTATTGCAGCAGTGTCACACCTGAAAATTTATCATTGCAACAGGTATATTTGGGTAGTGGGCTAGTGGCTAATGTGAAGGCAGATCTCTTAGGATTTGTCATGATTAGGGAATGAATCATAGTGTAGGAGAACATTAGAGAGGCAGATGACCAAGGCTGCTTCTATACTAAATGCTTTTACTAACATGGTTTTTGTCAAAGATCAAAAGACAAACTTTAGGGGCGCCTGGGTGGCTCAGTGGGTTAAGCCGCTGCCTTCGGCTCAGGTCATGATCTCAGGGTCCTGGGATCGAGTCCCGCATCGGGCTCTCCGCTTGGCGGGGAGCCTGCTTCCCTCTCTCTCTCTCTCTCTCTGCCCGCCTCTCTGTCTACTTGTGATCTCTCTCTGTCAAATAAATAAATAAAAAATCTTTAAAAAAAAAAAAAAAAAGACAAACTTTAGAAGATCTGAAAACTTTGGCAACCAAATCACACCCTTGAGGAACTTGCAATAACTATAATAGCCTTTTATCTACATACCAGAAACAGAAGTTATCTACAGTAATTTATTCTAAGTAATCTTGTAGACTACTTGTGTAGAAAACCTAAAGATGGTGAATGTCTGCTTTCCTGTCCTTAATATTTTACTGTCTGCAATGGTGACAGTGTATCTTTTTCTCCTGAGAGGACCATCTGCTTTCAAAAATAAGTAATTTATATCAATGACTTTTCTTTTTTTTTTTTTTTTTTTTTTTAACTGATGTCACTTTGTTTTTGTTGTTGTTGTTTCTTTACAGCATAAACAGTGTTCATTGTTTTGGCATCATACCCAGTGCTCCATGCAGTACGTGCCCTCCCTATTACCCACCACCTGGTTTCTCAACCTCCCACCCCCCGGCCCCTTCAAAACCCTCTGGTTGTTTTTCAGAGTCCATAGTCTCTCATGGTTCATCTCCCCTTCCAGTTTCCCTCTACTCCCTCTCCTCTCCATCTGCCCATGTCCTCCATGTTATTTGTTATGCTCCACAAATAAGTGAGACCATATGATACTTGACTCCCTCTGCTTGACTTATTTCGCTCGGCATAATCTCTTCCAGTCCCGTCCATGTTGCTACAAAAGTTGGGTATTCATCCTTTCTGATGGAGGCATAATACTCCATTGTGTATATGGACCACATCTTCCTTATCCATTCATCCATTGAAGGACATCTTGGTTCTTTCCACAGTTTGGCGACCGTGCCCATTGCTGCAATAAACATTGGGGTACAGATGGCCCTTCTTTTCACTACATCTGTATCTTTGGGGTAAATACCCAGCAGTGCAATTGCAGGGTCATAGGGGAGCTCTATTCTTAATTTCTTCAGGAATCTCCACACTGTTCTCCAAAGTGGCTGCACTAACT
This sequence comes from Meles meles, assembly GCF_922984935.1. NCBI lineage: Eukaryota > Metazoa > Chordata > Mammalia > Carnivora > Mustelidae > Meles > Meles meles. The sequence goes on along the minus strand of NC_060067.1, from coordinate 83,221,846 downwards.
TGCATTCCCACCAACAGTATAAGAGGGTTCCCTTTTCTCCACATCCTCTCCAACACACGTTGTTTCCTGTCTTGCTAATTTTGGCCATTCTAACTGGTGTCAGGTGGTATCTCAATGTTTTCAAAGTGCAGGCTGCAAATCTGTTAGGGAGGGATTGTGGAATCTATATAGTGGTTTGTAACATACAGATAATTAAATAGAACTGAAATATCAGACTGCCTCATTTATTATGTGTATACATTGTTTCAAGAGTTTTGTTCTTGTGGATCTAGTCACAAATGTTCAAGATCCATCAATTTAGAGTGTTTACAGAAACCAGTTCTAAACACTGGTTTTTCACAGTATTATCTTTTGGGTTATTAGACAATATCCAAAATATTTTCAATGATTAATGACTGCAGAAGATTTAGAGGGAAACTTCACATTTAAACATGTCTCCAGTGCAGCTTAAAAACTAAGGAAAGAAAGATGGCTTGCTACTTTACTCTTCAATTTGATTTTATTTATAACTTGGAAAAAAAACAGATTATGGATGGATGGATAGATAGGTAAATAGTAGATCGCTAGAACTTGCATATATAGAGCCTCAAATTGTAAATTTATTCATTGGAAGTGGTTCATTTTCACAATATATAGCTCCCTATCTAATCTATAAATTAAGAAGCTTTGGTTTACAAGTAAAAGTAAGTTTAGCTCAAATCAGCTTAAACAGTAAAAGGTATGACAGACTCACTTTCTGCAGTTTGAGGTAGAGGTTGATAATCACACTGTGTCATCAGGTTTCAACTTTCATTTATATTAGTGTTTTCTTGCTCTGTCATCTTCTAGGCCATCTTTATCTAAAGACAGCTTATTTTTGCATATGAAATGACTGTGAGTGTCACAGGTCTTAAAATGACAAACCACATTTTAAGATAATTTAAAATGACTTTTTTCCATTGGACATTCTTTCCTGCTTTGTCGAAGATTAATTGACCATAGAGTTGAGGGTCGATTTCTGGGCTTTCTATTCTGTTCCACTGATCTATGTGTCTGTTTTTGTGCCACTACCATGTTGTCTTGATGATGACAGCTTTGTAATAGAGCTTGAAGTCCGGAATTGTGATGCCACCAACTTTGGCTTTCTTTTTCAATATTCCTTTGGCTATTCGAGGTCTTTTCTGGTTCCATATAAATTTTAGGATTATTTGTTCCATTTCTTTGAAAAAAATGGATGGTATTTTGATAGGGATTGCATGTGTAGATTGCTTTAGGTAGCATGGACATTTTCACAATATTTATTCTTCCAATCCAGGAGCATGGAACATTTTTCCATTTCTTTGTGTCTTCCTCAATTTCTTTCATGAGTACTTTATAATTTTCTGCTGGCGAGGATGCGGAGAAAGGGGAACCCTCCTCCACTGTTGGTGGGAATGCAAGCTGGTGCAACCACTCTGGAAAACAGCATGGAGGTTCCTCAAAATGTTGAAAATAGAACTACCCTATGACCCAGCAATTGCACTACTGGGTATTTACCCTAAAGATACAAACATAGTGATCCGAAGGGGCACCTGTACCCGAATGTTTATAGCAGCAATGTCTACAATAGCCAAACTATGGAAAGAACCTAGATGTCCATCAACAGATGAATGGATAAAGAAGAGGTGGTATATATACACAATGGAATACTATGCAGCCATCAAAAGAAATGAAATCTTGCCATTTGTGACGACGTGGATGGAACTAGAGCGTATCATGCTTAGTGAAATAAGTCAATCGGAGAAAGACAACTATCATATGATCTCCCTGATATGAGGACATGGAGAAGCAACATGGGGGGTTAGGGGGATAGGAGAAGAATAAATGAAACAAGATGGGATTGGGAGGGAGACAAACCATAAATGACTCTTAATCTCACAAAACAAACTGGGGGTTGCTGGGGGGAGGTGGGATTGGGAGAGAGGGAGGGGGCTATGGACATTGGGGAGGGGAGGCGAACCATAAGAGACTATGGACTCTGAAAAAGAACCTGAGGGTTTTGAAGGGTCAGGGGTGGGAGGTTGGGGGAACAGGTGGTGGGTAATGGGGAGGGCACGTTTTGCATGGAGCACTGGGTGTTGTGCAAAAACAATGAATACTGTTACGCTGAAAAAAATAAATAAAATGAAAAAAAAAAGCTTCTACATAGTAGAACAACAAGAAATCTAAAAGATAACCCATGGAATGAGACAAGAGACTTGCAAATGACTTATCAATAGTTTCCAAAATATGTAAAGAACTCAACACCAAAAAACCCAAATAATCCAATTAAAAATGGGCCAGTGACACAAACAGATATTTCTTCAAAGAAGGCATTACAGATGGCTTAAAGATACCCGAAACGATGATCCGCATCACTCATCATCAGGGAAATGCAAATCAAAACAACAAGGAGATATCACTGTTTATCTGTCAGAATGACTAAAAGAAACAAGTGTTGTTGAGGACATGGAGCAAAAGGTACCTTGTGCACTGTTGGTGGGAATGGAAACTGAGTGCACCACTGTGGAAAACAGCATAGTTTCCTCAAAAAATTAAAAATAGAATTACCATTATGATCTAGTGATTCCACTATTGGGTATTTACCCAAAGTATATGAAAATACTAATTCAAAAAGATATATTCATCCCTATGTTTATTGTAGCATTATTTATAATAGTCAATTTATGGAAGCAGCCCAAGTGTCCATCCATAGATGAATAGACAAAGAAGATGTTTTATATATATATATATATATATATATATATATATATATATATATATAATATTACTAAGCCCATGAAAAAGAATGAAATCTTGCCATTTTTAATAGCATGGATGGATCTAGAGAGTATTATGCTAAGTGACATAAGTCAGTTGGAGAAAGACAAATACCGTATGATTTCACTCATGTGGATTTTTTTTCTTATGTGAAATTTAAGAAACAAAACAAATGAACAAATTAAAAAAGAGACAGACTGAAAAATAGACTCTTGACTTTGGAGAACAAACTTGGTTACCAGAGGGGAGATGGTGGGAGAGTGAAATGGGTAAAAGGGATTAAGAGTATACTTACCTTGAGGAGCACTGAATAATGAATAGAATTGTCGAAACACTATATTGTACACCTGAAACTAAGATAACACTGTATGTTAATTAAACTGAAATTTTAAAAAATCTGTCTGAACTCACGGATTTAAAAATAGTGTATCTATCCATTGCAGATTTCTCATTAATGGTTAGTGTTTTCCATCTTCGCTTTTAAATCTTATGACAATACTTTAATTAGTGGTCTTTAATAGCTTATTTGCTTTCTGGTATGGCAAGATGCTCCGGGTTCATCTTGCACATTGCCTGATATAGACATAGAGCTAGCCATTTCTCTAGTAAGTCTTGGCTTCTCTTAGTGGCAAATGATATTCACAGACCACTTATTTGGACATTAGGAGTGCCAGTTGCTAATGGTTGGGTATTTTCTTCTAGGCCTTTTACTTTATTTTTTAAAATATTTATTTATTTACTTATTTATTTGAAAGAGACAGAGAGCTTGGTGTGGCCTGGTGGGGGGTGGGGGAGGATGTCAGGGGGAAAAGGAGAAGCAGGCTCCCTGCTCAGCAGGGAGCCTGAAGCAGGGCTTGATCCTAGGACCCTGGCTGGGGTCATGACCTGAGCTGAAGACAGAGGCTTAGATAACTGAACCACCAAGTCATCCCTTTTCTAGGCCCCTTTATTTGTTTGTTTGTTTGTTTAATTAATTAATTAATTAATTCGTTTATTTGAGAGAGCGAGCACGAACAGTGGGGAGTTGCAAAGGAAGAGGGAATCTTGCAAGCAGACTCCTCACTGAGCAGGAGCCCAGATTGGGGCTCAGTCACAGGACTCTGGGATCGTGATCTGAGCCAAAGGCAGATGCTTAGCTGACTGAGCCGCTACCTGGGCATCCCTCTAGGCTTTTTTTTTTTTTTTTAAGATTTTATTTATTTATTTATTTGACAGAGAGAAGGAGAGGGAGAGTACAAGCAGGGGGAGCAGCAGGGAGAGGGAGAAGCAGGCTCCCTCTGAGCAGAGAGGCTGATGTGGGGCTCAATCCCAGGACCCTGCGGTCATGATCTGAGCGAAAGGCAGGTGGTTAACTGACTGAACCACCCAACTGCCCTCCCTCTAGGCCTTTTAAAGAGCAAATACATCATGACTCTGTATTGATACTACCTACTTAATATTTGTTTCCCTTCTAACGCAAATAGGTTTTCAGTGATTTCAAAATAATTTCTCATTTGCTCTTTCCAACCTTATGCACCATAGACTCTGAATAAAGTAATACTGTCAGAAACACTATGATTACTGAAAAGAGTTTAAAGGGTGTATTATTTTTGTTTTTGCTATTGTTTTTGACCTTAGAGTATAACCCACCAAGGAAATATAGCAAATTTCTGTCTTTAAAGTCAGTTAAAAATAGTTTCTGTCATTGTATTATGCCACCAAACTCAATACACAGGTTCATTGGTTTCATCCCCTTTTCACTTCTGGGGAATTTTAAAAGTAATTTAAAATATTTGTGAGTTTCCGGGGCACCTGGGTGGCTCAGTGGGTTGGGCCTCTGCCTTCGACTCAGGTCATGATCTCAGGGTCCTGGGATCCAGCCCCACATCGGGCTCTCTGCTCGGCAGGGAGCCTGCTTCCCCCTCTTTCTCTCTGCCTGCCTCTCTGCCTACTTGTAATCTCTCTCTCTGTCAAATAAATAAATAAAATATTAAAAAAATATATTTGTGAGTTTCCAAATTCAAATTTACAAATTACGATATACCCAGAAAGGTCTGGTTTCTTTTCAATTTCCCTCTACCCTATAACGTTACTCTCTCTATGGATTACCATTAACAAAATTTATAGTTTATACTTCCATTTTTTAATATAAGCAAATATGTGTAAACAGTCATATTCTCTTCTTCCAACTTAGATACAAATGTTAGTATACCGATACTAACAGAAAAGATTACACTGTCAAAGTAGACTTGTATAAATAGACCGTCTTATCCAAATTTACTAATATGTCAAGGATATAAATAGTCAAAAGACACAGGAAAATCAGAGAAAAATCTAGTCCGTCATTTGTGGCTACCTTGACCCTTCTTTTCTGCATTGGACACCTTCTCTGTCCAGTAATAGGTGAGGAATTTAAATGAGGTTTGTCAATGACCTCACATAGTAAGAGAGGGGTTGTTTAAGTTATGAAACATCCATTTTGCATTTAGATTGGTAAAGGGTTTATGTGATATTTTCCCAGGAGCCATGCCTTATAAATCTATAGATTTTGGGAACAGTCTTGCTAAGAGAATTCCACAGTTAGGAGCACTCCTGCTAGCAAGTATCTTTAGCCTAAGGAAGTCAGTTATCAGCATGTTTACAAGAAGATTAGATGGGGACATCTTTTTTTTCCTTTCCCAGAAAATGTTCCCTTGATAATCAGAGAGGAACACATCACAGGCCACCAGCTGCTGTGTAGAGAATTCCCTCTACTAAATATCTTAATGATGACCATACAGCTTCATAGACCTTTTTTATTTCTTTTACCAACTCAGTTACTTTTTTTCTCCTTTTATCCACCATCATTTGAACCTTTTTACAATGTGTTGATGGAAGCATTTAACTTCAGTGTGTATATCTTCTAAGGCCAAATTCACTGCCTTTGACTGATCAGTTTTCATAAGTATTACATCTTTTGGAATATTTAATTTGGCTTCCCAGAATATTTTCTCATGTTGGCAAATCATTGCTTACATATATCTTGCTTTTTATTTGTGTAAATGACTTTAAATCCTTTGTTACACTGTACAGATGTAGAAATGTAGTTAAAATAATGTTTTTTATACCACAGATCAGTTAGTATTATAGGATTATTCTGTTTCTTCCTAAAGAAGTGAGTTCTCATATATTCCCCATTATATTCCCCATTATAATGGTGGTCTCTAGAATTCATTGTCAGTACATTTTGGATTCCATTTGATTTGTTCCAGCTGTTATAGTACAGATTTTTATAGATGTCCTCTAGGGAAGACACAGGTTGCTACTGCATCTGAAGATGCATACCTACCAGATAGGTAGTTTAGGAATTGGATTAAAGTATCTTCCTTAGTGTTCCAATCTCCCCTCTAAACTGGAAACTGGATGTTTTGTATCATTTTGTTTTGTGAACATCCACATGACCCCCTTTAATTCTCCTTAACTATCACAGAGATTTACTTAGTTGAGTGCCACATAAGGGCATTCTCTATTGTCTAGTGAGGAGCTAGGACCCAGTTGCTGTTGAGTACACACCAAAGTCTGTAAATATCCAAATAGTCTCTAAGACCAGGAGCCTAATTCTTCTCACACTGCTAAATTAGCAGTTCTCAACTCTGCCACATCTTCAGACTTGCCTGTTCCTTCTCTCCTCAAGTTTTTTTGTTTTTGTTTTTGTTTTTTTCCTATCAGTAAGGCACATAGTTGGCAATTTCCAAACAGTAACACGGACTTCAAGCGAGGAATCCTATCAGTGAACCAGTCAGCTGCTTTGTCAAAGTAATGTGGGGAAGGGAAATTTCCTGGAGGGCTCTCTCATTGGATGGCAGAGAAGCTTGCTTATGTATTCAGTGCATTCACTCTGAACTTCCCACCTTAGGGCACTCTACCATATTAGTATTTACTTTGGGTCACTGACATCATCCAAGACATGATTATTATTTAGCCTCAGAATTATCTAATGCCCTTCTGTGGTCCAGGGATACTGACCAAATACCCACTAACAAGCTAGCAAATGTCTTTCAATTGGAGCTTAATGAGCAACTGCCATAGTAGTTTACAAATCCAAATCAAGAGGTCTTTGTGGAGTAGCACTATTTGATTTCTTCCAAAGGCTGCTTAGCTGCAAATATCCTAGGAAGTGGATATTCTTACATAATCTGTTGGATCATGAGGTCTTAGTGGGGTCCCTGTGCAATCATCCTCTGTAAATATTTTAATGATTGTTTCTTCTCAGGACCCCACTTGAAAAGAGATTTATTTTTAATGACTTTGAGATAGTGACTAATAGTATTCTTTTTTTTTTTTCTCATTTGAATTTAATATACTAATAATATTTTTTTTTCAGCGTAACAGTATTCATTCTTTTTGCACAACACCCAGTGCTCCATGCAAAACGTGCCCTCCCCATCACCCACCACCTGTTCCCCCAACCTCCCACCCCTGACCCTTCAAAACCCTCAGGTTGTTTTTCAGAGTCCATAGTCTCTTATGGTTCGCCTCCCCTCCCCAATGTTAAATGACTCTTAATCTCACAAAACAAACTGGGGGTTGCTGGGGGGAGGTGGGATTGGGAGAGGGGGAGCGGGCTATGGACTAATAGTATTCTTAATAGGAGCACTGTGATTTTGCCAAAACTCAGCCTTCCCAATGGTGTCTTCCTTGCTTGTTGGAAGGGTCTTTTAAGAGACAACAACTTGGGGTGCCTGGGTTGCTCAGTGGGTTAAAGCCTCTGCCTTTGGCTTGGGTCATGATCCCAGGATCCTGGGATCAAGCCCCGCATCTGGCTCTCTGCTCAGCAGGGAGCCTGCTTTCCTTTCTCTCTCTCTGCCTGCCCCTCTGTCTACTTGTGATCTCTGTCAAATAAATAAATAAAATCTTTAAAAAAAAAAAGAGACAACAACTTATTTCTCACAGTTTGAGGAATATCTCTGGTTGCTCCAGGAATTTCTCAGATTGGGCCGTACTTGAATTTTAGCTGGATTTATCAGCCATCCTCTATTGTCATAAAGGTGACTATGGTTTTAATTCCTCTTGACTTTCCTTTGAGGAGTCAGTTAGCATGATGACATCTGTGTAGTGTATTTATTTGCTCTTTTTTAATTAATTTATTTATTTGACAGAGAGAGATCACAACTAGGCAGAGAGGCAGGCAGAGAGAGGAGGGGAAGCAGGCTCCCTGCTGAGCAGAGAGCCTGACATGGGGCTTGATCCCAGGACCCTGGGATCACGACCCGAGCCGAAGCCAGAGGCTTTAACCCACTGAGCCACCCAGGCACCCCTATTTATTTGCTCTTAATGGGTAAGTCCAAATACTGACTCACTAGACTGTGGTAATGTGCCAGGAAATTTACATATTGCTATGGCAGTACAGTAAGTTTATACTGATTTCCATTACACATTTACACGAAAAGGCTTACTGTCTCTGTCAGGATTCTGACCTTGGGATTGAGAATAAAGCATTGTTTTTTAGGGGCAAACCAGGCCCCCTTGGCTTGTGTACTTCCTCTATAGTCTTTACCATATTAGATGTAACTGAGGCAATCCAAGGAACTACTTTGTTTGATCTTTGATAGTCTACTGTTTATCTTTAGGAATGTTCTGGAAACTTCTGTGTGGTTTGTTGTTGTTTAAGTAAGCTCTAGGCCCAACCTGGGCTTAAACTCATGAAGGTGGTATCAAGACTTACATGCTTTACTTACTCAGCCAATCAGGCATCCCTTGGAACTTTCTTTTCTATATGGTAGCTAGGACTGCTGAAAAGGGAGTTTTTGGGAATCAAAACTGCTTCTTCAATGATTTCCTTAATTAAAAGTGTGATCTATTGTTGTTGTCCTAGAATTTTGTATTGATTAATGTTTACTACTGAGGAGGATTTAGCATGACCAATTAAAGTTAGGTGAAGGGTGAACTTGGTCAATATTCCCTATAAAAAGGGCAAAGGCAACATGACCCGTTTTCAGCTTTAGGACTTAACACCGGTGGCTATATTTTAGCCAATAACCATCTCCCCTTTATATTTGAATTATTATGCTGCTCATATGATATTTCCCAAGGATCTGTACCACATAAATCTAAGTCTAGGTTGGTTGGTTTGTTTGCTTATAGTAAGCAATCTTAAGCCAACCAAATACATCCTGATTATTATTATTATTATATTATTATAATTATAATATAATTATATATAATTATATTGTATATAATTTATTATATTATTATATATTAATATAATATGTTATTATTATTATTAATGCTAAAAGCATTCCATAGGTAAGGAATCTCTTGCTAGCACATATTTTGCCAGATTGGTCATGATTTGATTTACAAAGAGATTTGACTGGATCATCCTTTTTTTTATTTTAAAGATTTTATTTATTTATTTGAGAGAAAGAGAGCAAGCAAGAGAGCAAGAGCAGGAGCAGGGCAGGTGGGAGGAGCAGAGGGAGAGGAAGAAGCAGACTCCCATCCAAGAGGGAACCCAATGCAGGGCTCTATCTCAGGACCCCGGGATCATGATTTGAGCCATAGGCAGACACTTAACCAACTGAGCCACCCAGGTGCCCCTAATCACCTTCTTTTCACCTAGGATATCCCCATGTAAAAGAAGAAATAGATTGCTATTCTGCAAAGACTTTTGTATTTTTGCCAATATATCTTTGAAATAAATTCCTTGGAAAGGTGTGTTCTGAGTCTAAGGGCAAATGCCTGCACAATTTTGCTAAAAAGTACAAAATTATACTCTACGGGAAAATTTGCATTTTAAAGTATGATAGTTTCTTTTATCCCACAGCATCTTCATCAGGGTATGTTATTGCACTTTCAAGATTTTTCTGTCCTGATAGGTGAGAAATGGTATGTTAGATAATTTGCATTAACCTTGTAAGTTTGTTAGATATCATTTGTGTGTATGTCAGAATTTGACAGTGTTACTTCTAGATATCCCTCATTTGTCTTGGGGATATCACTTTCTCCGTTCACCTTCTTCTAATTCATCTTGGCTAGTTCCTTCTCTTTGTAAACCTAAAAAATGGAATTTGCCAACACTCAATCTTTAGAACTCTTCTTTCTATTTATTCCTTCTCTTGGTTACCTCAGTTAATATTGTGATTTAAAATGCAATATATGTGCTGATGATTCCACCACGTATATCTCCATCCTTTTAATATCTTCCTGGACATATACACCTCTTGCTATTGCACTAGGTTGTGTGATGAGCATTTTATATTTACATGCCCCAAACTGAACTATTTTCAGCCACTATTCTTGATATTCCTAAAGTCTATCTCATTTTGAACAGCAAGGCTTCTGTAGTTCAGGACAAAAACTCTTTCTTGCTTGACCCAAATCTAGTCCATTTTTCTAGTCTCGACTTTTGAAATATATCTAGAAGCTCACAACTTCTTAATACCTTCATTACTACCACTCTGGCCAAAATCACTATTGTCTTTCTTAGATTACTGCAACTTTGGATTATTGTACTGATCTTGGATTATTTGAACTGATCTACCTGCTTCTCCCCTTGCCTTGCTCCCCTGCCACCACCCAAGTCTATTCTCTACACAGAAGCCAGAGTGTACTTTTAAAAAGCAATATTATCTGGGTGAGATTTACATAAAATATAATGTACTCATTTATTTATTTTTAAGATTAATTTTTAAAAAGATCTTATTTATTTAAGAAAGAGGGAGAACAAGAGAGCATGAGTGAGAGAGAAAGTGCACAAGCAGGGGGAGGGGGAGGGGAAGAGGGAGAAGCAGGCTCCCCTCTGAGTAGGGAGCCCCAACATCCCAGAACTTGATCCCAGGGCCCTAGGATCATGACCTGAGCTGAAGACAAATGCTTAATGGACTGAGCCATCCAGGCGCCTCTGAAGTGTAATCATTTAAATGCACAATTTGACCACTGGAAAATATCCCCTCTGCTTATCTATTGTCAATCCCTACTCCCATCCCCAAACCCAAGCAACAGCTAATCTATTTTTTTGTCCCCACAGTTTTTCCTTTCCTAGAAATTTTATATGTTTATAATTGTACATTATGATCCCAGTTTTTTTGGGTCTGGGATGTCACTGGCATGATGTTTTGGATATTTATCCATGTTGTTGCATGTATCAATAGTTTTTTTCCTTTTTATTGCTCAGTACTATACCATCAAATGGACATACTACAATTTATTTATTGATTCACCTGTTGATGGACATTCAAATCGTTTCCAATTTCTGTCTATTTTTTGTAATGGTGCTACCAACATTGTACACAAGTATTTTTGCAAACATAATTTTTTATTTCTTTTCAGAAAATGTCTAAGTGAACTAGATTATATGGTAACAGTATATTTAGCTTCTAAAAGGATGATAAATTACTTGCAAAGTGGTTTTTTTTTAATTAATTTATTTTTTCAGCGTAACAGTATTCATTGTTTTTGCACAACACCCAGTGCTCCATGCAAAACGTGCCCTCCCTATTACCCACCACCTGTTCCCCCAACCTCCCACCCCTGACCCTTCAAAACCCTCAGGTTGATTTGCAAAGTGGTTTTACCATTTTGTAATAGCAACATGCATGAGGGTTCTTGTTCTATATTCCCACCAACCTTGATATTGTTAGTCTATTTTAGACCTTCAAGTGTGGATGTGCTATTTTCTTAATGTTTTAATTTGTATTTCTTGACTGACCAATAATTTTGTGTACCTCTTAGCCATTCATATTTTTTTCTTAAGTTTTTGTACAAATACTTTGCCGATTTCTATCTTTTTATAATTGAGCTGTTTAAAAACATATATATTCTGGGTTAAAAGTCCCTAGACAAATGTAAAGATTGCAAATATTTTCTCCCAGTCTATAGCTTGGCTTGCCTTTTAATTTTCTTAAATGCATCACTCAAAGAGTAGATGTTTTGTAACGTCTACTCTTTGAATTCACAATACAATTCACCTGGAGAATACATTCTTTTACTCTTCTATCCACAATACAGTATTTTTATTTTTGCTTTCATTAGTTAATTACATTTTATAAAAATTTAAAAATGAGAAAAGTAAGGTTTTTTTTTCTATGTCTGCCTATATATTTACTGTTTCTGGTGCTCATCATTCCTTTGAAATCCAAGTTTTTTTTTTTTTTTTTTTCATCTGGCAGCATTTTCTTCTGCTTAAAGAACTTCCCTTAACATTTACTAGAGTATAGGTCTCTTGTGAGGAATTCATTCAGAATTTTGTTATCTGAAGTCTTTTTTAAAAAAATTAACATATAATGTATTATTTGTTTCAGAGGTACAGGTCTGTGATTCATCAGTCTTACAAAATTCACAGCACTCACCATAGCACATACCCTCCCCAATGTCCATCAACCAGCCATCCCATCCCCTCCACACCCCTCCAGCAACCCTCAATTTGTTTTCTGAGATAAAGAGTCTCTTATGGTTTGTCTCCCTCTCTGGTTTCATCTTGTTTCATTTCCCTCCCTTCCCCTATGATTCTCTGTCTTATTTCTCAAATTCCTCATATCATTGAGATCATATGATAATTGTCTTTCTCTGATTGACTTATTTTGCTTAGAATAATACCCTTTAGTTCCATCCACATCATTCCAAATGGCAAGGTTTTAGTTTAGTTTTTTTTTTTTTTTTGATGGCTGCATAGCTTTCCATTGTATATATATTCACCACATCTTCTTTATCCATTCATTGATTGATGGACATGTAGGCTCTTTTCCATATTTTGGCTATTGTGGACACTGCTGCTATAAACACTTGGGTGCGCGTGCCCCTTCGGATTACTACATTTGTATCTTTAGGGTAAATACCCAGTAGAGCATTTCCTGAGTCATAGGCTCTATTTTCAACTTTTTGAGGAATCTGCATACTGTTTTCCAGAGTGGCTGCACCAGCTTGCATTCCCATCAACAGTGTAGGAGGGGTCCCCTTTCCTCACATCCTTGCCAACTCCTGTCATTTCCTGACTGGTTAATTTTAGCTATTCTGACTGGTGTAAGGTGGTATCTTGCTGTGGTTTTGATTTGTATTTCCTTGATGCCAAGTGATGTTGGGTAATTTTTCATGTGTCTGTTGGCCATTTGGATGTCTTTTTTGCAGAAATGTCATTCATGTTTTCTCCCCATTTCTTAACTGGGTTATTTGTTCTTTGGTTGTTGAGTTTGGTAAGTTCTTTATAGATTTTGGGTACTAGCCCTTTATCTAATATGCCATTTACAAATATCTTCTCCCATTCTATTGGTTGTCTTTTGGTTGTGTGGACTATTTCCCTTGCTGTGCAAAAGCTTTTGATTTTGATGAAGTCCAGCAGTTCATTTTTGCCATGCTTCCCTTGCCCTTGGCGATGTTTCTAGGAAGAAGTTGCTGCAGCTGAGGTCAAAAAGGTTGCTGCCTGTGTTGTCCTCAAGGATTTTGATGGATTCCTGTCTCACACTGAGGTCTTTCATTCATTTTGAGTCTTTTTTTTTTTTTTTTAAGATTTTATTTATTCATTTGACAGACAGATCACAAGTAGGCAGAGAGGCAGGCAGAGAGAGAGAGAGAGGAGGAAGCAGGTTTCCAGCTGAGCAGAGAGCCCTACACGGGTCTCAATCCCAGGACCCTGGGATCATGACCTGAGCCAAAGGCAGAAGCTTTAACCCACTGAGCCACCCAGGCACCCCACATTTTGAGTCTCCTTTTGTGTGTGGTATGAGGATTTGGTCCAGTTTCATTCTTCTGCATGCAGCTGTCCATCTTTCCCAATACCATTTGTGGAAGAGACTGTTTTTTCCGTGGAACATTCTTTCCTGCTTTGTCGAAGATTAGTTGACCATAGAGTTGAGGGTCCATTTCTGGGCTCTCAATTCTGTTCCATTGATCTATGTGTCTTTTTTTTTTTTTTTTTTTGCCAGTACCATACTCTCTTAATGATTATAGGTTTGTAATAGGGATGAAATCTGGAATTGTGATGCTACCAACTTTGGCTTTCTTTTTCAACATTCCTCTGGCTATTTCGGGTCTTTTCAGGTTCCATATAAACTTTAGGATTGTTTCATTTATTTGAAAAAAAAATTGATAGTATTTTGATGGGGATTGTATTAAATGTGTAGATTGCTGTAGGTAGCATAGACATTTTTACAATATTTGTTCTTCAAATCCATGAGCATGGAATGTTTTCCATTTCCTTGTGTCTCCCTCAGTTTCTCTCACAAATATTCTATAGTTTTCTGAGTACAGATTCTTTGCCTCTTTGGTTAGATTTATTCCTAAGTATCTTATGGTTTTTGGTGCAATTGTAAATGCGATTGACTCCTTAATTTCTTTTTCTTCTGTCTTTCTGTCTTCTGTCTTCTGTCGGTATATAGAAATGCAACTGATTTCTGTGCATTGATTTTATATCCAGCACTTTACTGAATTCCTGTATGAGTTCTAGCAGTTTTGGATTGGAGTCTTTTTGTTTTCCACATAAAGTATCATATCATCTGCAAAGAGTAAGAGTTTGACTTTTTCTTTGGCGATTCAGATGCCTTTTATTTCTTTTTGTTGTCTGATTGCTGAGGCTAAGACTTCTAGTACTATGTTGAATAGCCATGATGATAGTGGACATCCCTGCCATGTTCCTGACCTTAGGGGAAAAGCTCTCAGTTTTTCCCCATAGAGAATGGTATTTGCTGTCAGTTTTTCATAGATGGCTTTATGATATTGAGGTATTTACCCTCTATTCCTTCCCCTCTCTCTCTCTCTGCCTGTCTCTCTGCCTACTTGTGATCTCTCTGTCAAATAAATAAATAAAATCTTAAAAAAAAAAGAAAGGATGTTGTACTTTGTCAAATGCTTTTTCAGCATCTATTGAGAGCATCCTATGGTTCATGTTCTTTCTTCTGTTAATGTACTGTATCACATTGATTGATTTGAGAATGTTGAACCAACCTTGCAGCCCAGGAATAAATCCCACTTGGTCATGGTGATTATTCCTTTTAATGTACTGTTGGACCTTTTTTTTTTTCTTTTTTCAGTGCCAAAGTATTTTTATTGGGATTGAAACAGGTAAGCACTCTCTGCCTAAGACATAGAAAAATTCCAGACTCCCAGAAGGAAAGCAGATGTTGAGTATAAACCATATTGCTTGCACAAACAGTTTAGGCACAATGAAGCACCCTTATCATTTAGGGAATGGTAGGAATCCTCCTGAAACCCAAGTTCTCAAATACCAGCCAGAGAGCAACCAAAAACAAGCAGGTTTTTCTCAAGTCTCAAGCATGCTATGTTAACTTTTTAATTTTTTTTCCATTTTCATTTATTTATTTACTTATTCAGCGTAACAGTATTCATTGTTTTTGCACAACACCCAGTGCTCCATGCAATACGTGCCCTCCATATTACCTACCACCTGGTTCCCCCAACCTCCCACCCCTGCCCCTTCAAAACCCTCAGGTTGTTTTTCAGAGTCCATTGTCTCTTATGGTTCGCCTCCCCTTCCAATTTCCCTCAACTTCCTTCTCCTCTCCATCTCCCAATGTCCTCCATGTCATTTGTTATGCTCCACAAATAAGTGAAACCATATGATACTTGACTCTCTCTGCTTGACTTATTTCACTCAGCATAATCACTTCCAGTCCCGTCCATGTTGCTATAAAAGTTGGGTATTCATCCTTTCTTTTTTTTTTTTTTATAAACATATAATGTATTTTTATCCCCAGGGGTATAGGTCTGTGAATCATCAGGTTTACACACTTCACAGCACTCACGATAGCACATACACTCCCCAATGTCCATAGCCTCCTCCCCCTCTCCCAACCCCACCTCCCCCCAGCAATTTAAAAAAAAAATTAACACAAACCATAAATGACTCTATGTTAACATTTTTTTAAAATTTCTTTTCAGTGTAACAGTGTTCGTTGTTTTTGCACCAACCCAGTGCTCCATGCAATATATGCTCTCCCTAATACCCACTACCTGGTTCCCCCAACCTCCCACCCCTTTGAAACCCTCAGGTTGTTTTTCAGAGTCCATAGTGTCTCATGGTTCACCACCCCTTCCAATTTCCCTCAACTCCCTTCTCCTCTCCATCTCCCCATGTCCTCCGTGTTATTTGTTATGCTCCACAAATAAGTGAAACCATATGATAATTGACTCTCTCTGCTTGACTTATTTCACTCAGCATAATCTCTTCCAGTCCTGTTCATGTTGCTACAAAAGTTGGGTATTCATCCTTTCTGATGGAGGCATAGGACTCCATAGTGTAAATGGACCACATCTTCCTTATCCATTCGTCCGTTGAAGGGCATCTTGGTTCTTTCCATAGTTTCGCAATTGTGGCCATTGCTGCTATAAACACTGGGGTACTGATGGCCCTTCTTTTCACTACATCTGTATCGTTGGGGTAAATACCTTATAGTGCAATTGCAGGGTCATAGGGAAGCTCTATTTTTAATTTTTTAAAAAATTTTTATTTATTTATTTTTTTCAGCGTAACAGTATATATTTTTTTTGCACGACACCCAGTGCTCCATGCGATACGTGCCCTCCCTATTACCCACCACCTAGTTCCCCCAACGTCCTACCCTCCACCCCTTCAAAACCCTCAGGATCTTTTTCAGAGTCCATAGTCTCTCATGGTTCACCTCTCCTTCCAATTTCTCTCAACTTCCTTCTCCTCTCCATCTGCCCATGTCCTCCATGTTATTTGTTATGCTCCACAAATAAGTGAGACCATATGATACTTGACTCTCTCTGCTTGACTTATTTCGCTCGGCATAATCTCTTCCAGTCCCGTCCATGTTGCTACAAAAGTTGGGTATTCATCCTTTCTGATAGAGGCATAATACTCCATTGTGTATATGTACCACATCTTCCTTATCCATTCATCCGTTGAAGGGCATCTTGGTTCTTTCCACAGTTTGGCGACCGTGCCCATTGCTGCAATAAACATTGGGGTACAGATGGCCCTTCTTTTCACTACATCTGTATCTTTGGGGTAAATACCCAGCAGTGCAATTGCAGGGTCATAGGGGAGCTCTATTCTTAATTTCTTGAGGAATCTCCACACTGTTCTCCAAAGTGGCTGCACCAACTTGCATTCCCACCAACAGTGTAAGAGGGTTCCCCTTTCTCCACATCCTCTCCAACACACGTTGTTTCCTGTCTTGCTAATTTTGGCCATTCTAACTGGTGTAAGGTGGTATCTCAATGTGGTTTTAATTTGAATCTCCCTGATGGCTAGTAATGTTGAACATTTTTTCATGTGTCTGATAGCCATTTGTATGTCTTCATTGGAGAAGTGTCTGTTCATATCTTCTGCCCATTTTTTGATATGATTATCTGTTTTGTCTGTGTTGAGTTTGAGGAGTTCTTCATAGATCCTGGATATCAACCTTTTGTCTCTACTGTCATTTGCAAGTATCTTCTCCCATTCCGTGGGTTGCCTCTTTGTTTTGTTCAATGTTTCCTTTGCTGTGCAGAAGCTTTTGATCTTGATGAAGTCCCAAAAGTTCATTTTCACTTTTGTTTCCTTTGCCTTTGGAGACATATCTTGAAAGAAGTTGCTGTGGCTGATATCAAAGAGGTTACTGCCTATGTTCTCCTCTAGGATTCTGATAGATTCCTGTCTCACGTTGAGGTCTTTTATCCATTTCGAGTTTATCTTCGTGTACGGTGTAAGAGAATGGTCGAGTTTCATTCTTCTACATATAGCTGTCCAGTTTTCCCAGCACCATTTATTGAAGAGACTGTCTTTTTTCCATTGAATATTTTTTCCTGTTTTGTCGAAGATTATTTCACCATAGAGTTGAGGGTCCATATCTGGGCTCTCTACTCTGTTCCACTGGTTTATGTGTCTGTTTTTATGCCAGTACCACGCTGTCTTGGTGATCACAGCTTTGTAGTAAAGCTTGAAATCAGGTAACGTGATGCCGCCAGTTTTATTTTTGTTTTTCAACATTTCTTTGGCAATTCAGAGTTTCTTCTGATTCCATACAAATTTTAGGATTATTTGCTCTAGCTCTTTGAAAAATACTGGTGGAATTTTGATCGGAATGGCATTAAAAGTATAGATTGCCCTAGGCAGTATAGACATTTTAACAATGTTTATTCTTCCGATCCAAGAGCATGGAACGGTCTTCCATCTTTTTGTGTCTTCTTCAATTTCTTTCATGAATGTTCTGTAGTTCCTCAAGTACAGATCCTTTACCTCTTTGGTTAGGTTTATTCCCAGGTATCTTATGGTTTTTGGTGCTATAGTAAATGGAATCGATTCTCTAATTTCCCTTTCTGTATTTTCATTGTTAGTGTATAAGAAAGCCACTGATTTCTGTACATTGACTTTGTATCCTGCCACGTTACTGAATTGGTGTATGAGTTTTAGTAGTTTGGGGGTGGAGCCTTTGGAGTTTTCCGTATAAAGAATCATGTCATCTGTGAAGAGAGAGAGCTTGACTTCTTCATTGCCAGTTTGGATACCTTTTATTTCTCTTTGTTGTCTGATTGCTGTTGCTAGACTTCTAATACTATGTTGAACAAGAGTGGTGAGAGTGGGCATCCTTGTTGTGTTCCTGATCTCAACGGGAAGGCTGCAAGCTTTTTCTCATTGAGAATGATATTTGCTGTGGGTCTTTCATAGATAGATTTTATGGAGTTCAGGAATATTCCCTCTATCCCTATACTTTGAAGCATTTTAATCAGGAACGGATGCTGTATTTTGTCAAATGCTCTTTCTGCATCAATTGAGAGGACCATGTGATTCTTCTCTCTTCTCTTATTGATTTGTTCTGTCACATTGATTGATTTGCAAATGTTGAACCATCCTTGTAACCCAGGGATGAATTCCACCTGGTCCTAGTGGATAATCTTTTTAATGTGCTGTTGGATCCTGTTTGCTAGGATCTTGTTGAGAATCTTAGCATCCATATTCATCAGTGATATTGGTCTAAAATTCTCCTTTTTGGTAGGGTCTTTGCCTGGTTTGGGGATCAGGGTAATGCCGGCTTCATAAAAAGAGTCTGGAAGTTTTCCTTCTGCTTCAATTTTTTGAAACAGCTTCAGGAGAATAGGTGTTATTTCTTCTTTGAAAGTTTGGTAGAATTCCCCAGGGAATCCGTCAGGTCCTGGGCTCTTGTTTTTTGGGAGGTTTTTGATCACTGCTTCAATCTCATTACTAGATATCAGTCTATTCAGGTTGTCAATTTCTTCCTGGTTCAATTTTGGGAGTTTATAGTTTTCCAGGAATGCATCCATTTCTATGCATCCATCCATCTAGGTTGCTTAGCTTATTGGCATATAACTGTTGATAATAACTTCTGATGATTGTTTCTACTTCCTTGGTGTTAGTTGTGATCTCTCCCCTTTCATTCATAATTTTATTAATTTGGGCTTTCTCTCCTTTCTTTTGGATTAGTGTGGCCAATGGTTTATCGATTGTATTGATTCTTCCAAAAAACCAGCTTCCAGTTTCATTGATACGTTCTACTGTATCTCTGGTTTCTACCTCACTGTTCTCTGCTCTAATCTTGATTATTTCCCTTCTTATGTGTGGAGTTGGTTTGCTTTGTTCTTGGTTCTCCAGTTCTTTAAGGTGTAGAGACAGCTGGTGTGTTCTGGATTTTTCAATTTTTTTGAGGGAGGCTTGGATGGTTATGTGTTTCCCCCTTAGGACCGCCTTTGCTGTATCCCATAGGTTTTGGACCGAAGTGTCTTCATTCTCATTGGTTTCCATGAATTGTTTAAGTTCTTCTTTGATCTGGTTGATCCAAGCATTCTTAAGCAAGGTGGTCTTTAGCTTCCAGGTGTTTGAGTTCCTTCTGAACTGTTCCTTGTGATTAAGTTCCAGTTTCAAAGCATTGTGATCTGAGAATATGCAGGGAATAATATCAGTCTTTTGTTATCAGTTGAGTCCTGATTTGTGGCCCAGTATGTGATCTATTCTGGAGAAGGTTCGATGTGCACTTGAGAAGAATGAGTATTCTGTTGTTTTAGGGTGGAACGTTCTGTATATATCTATGAGGTCCATCTGGTCCAATGTGTCATTCAATGCTCTTGTTTCTTTATTGATTTTCTGCTTTGATGATCTGTCTATTTCTGAGAGAGGCAGTCTTGCTGGATAAAGTATTCTTGGCTGCATCTTCTTCTCATTTAGTGCCCTGAATATATCTTGCCATCCCTTTCTGGCTTGCCAGTTCTCTATGGACAGGTCTGACATTATTCTGATGGGCTTTCCTCTGTACGCAAGGAGCTTCTTTGTCCTAGCTATTTTCAAAGAGGGTCTGCCTACAATTATAATTCTTCATTCTTACTATTAGGTGTCTCGAGGACTTTTGAGAATCCATAATGTTGGGGGAAAACCAGGCTGCCTCTAGTACATAAACGCTGGTTCCATTCGCGAGGTTGGGAAAATTTTCATGGACAACTTGTTCCACTATATCTTCTAGACATCTTTCTTCCTCCTCCCCTTCAGGGATTACAATAATTGTGACGTTGGAACATTTCATGGCATCATTTATTTCCCTGATTCTGTTTTTGTGGCTTCTAAGCTGTTTGTTCCAGGTTTCCTCCTGATCCTTTCTCTCTATCTGTTTGTCCTCCAGATCACTAATTCTATCTTCTGTCTCAGTTACCCTAGATTTTAGAGAATTTAGGTTAGATTGGAACTCATTGAGAGCATTTTGAACATCATCCCTGTTGGCTTTCAGTTCTGCCCTAATCAATTCCATTTGATCACCCATGGCTTTCTCCAACCTAGCTATTGCCTGGATAATTGTTAGCCTGAATTCCCGTTCTGACATATTGTCTATGTCGATAGCCATTAGCTCTGCTGCAGTAGGTCCATCCTCTGTATTTTTCTTCTGTTGTGCATTCCTCCTCCTAGTCATTTTGGTGAGAGATGGCTGAACGGATGTAGCTGGGTGTATTGACTGTGGTGCAGTCAAGGTGCACCCTGGAACGCTTCTGAGCAATCAGGATTCCCCACTCAAATGAGAGAAAAAAGAAAAGAAAAAGAAAAAGAAAGGAGAGAGAGAGAGGAAAAAAAAGGGATGATAAAAGAGGAGGATCAGCCCAAATGAGCCCCAAGGTAAGATGTATGAAGTATACAAACAAAAAGACTGATAAAAGTATGTGACAAGAGAAAAAAATATATATATATACAAAAGCAAAAAAAAAAAAAAAGGAAGAACCTCGTCAAAAAGATTCACAAGTATAAGATTTATATACTATCAGTACAAACACAAATACATAGAAACACTGGCAGAAGAAAAAGATGGGAGAGTGATTATAAATTCTCCATGTGGGTGGGGAAGGTTATTTTGATTCTTCCTGGATGTATCTTGATATCTTTGTTAAAGAACTCAACTTTCCTAAGATAAAGGGGGATTAAAAATTGGTTTACCTATAGGGGTAGCATTGATTGGGGAAAGGGGATTACCTTGAAGTTTAACTCTATATGAATATTAGAAAATAAAAATTAAAAAAGAATAAACTAGTCTAAACTAAACTAAGATTTAAAAAAATAGAAAAGCAGAAGAAAAACACAGGTGTATGTATCCAAAAGCTCAGTTTAGAAGGTTATTATGGAATTTAATGTACTGGACATCTCACTGTGATGGTAAATAGGTTAAAAAATTATCTATGTAAAAAAAAATGAGCCAGAATAGTGGGAATTAGTTAAAAATAAAAGTTGTATCTATGAAGTAATGGTGGTTGTTATCTTGTCGTCTTTTTTTTTCCCTTTCCTTGTTGGTTTTCTGGGGGAGGGGCCTGCCACATGGGTTTTCAGTCAGTGATGTTCCCTGAGTTAAGTCCTCCCACCCCCTCAAGGAGGTGGGCTCTGGGGAAACCGGTTTTTTCAGACTATTGTTCTCTGGAGGTTTTTATGTTTGTTCATTTGTTTTCTCTCACCTTGACAGCTTTTGATGGTTTTTGGAGGTTTGGAGGAAAGTAAACTGCACCCCGGCCTCTCTCTCAGAGAGAAACCTCAGTCTGCTCCCCTGTGGGTGCTGCAGAGCATATAAATTCCCCCTTGGCTGCTGGCAGAGCAGGTTGCGAGTTGCGGTCCCTCGGGACGCAGGATCTCCTGCTAGTACCCAAAACCATGGCAACAGTGGCTGTCTGGGCAGCTCCAGACTGCCAGAGAGGTTCCAAGCAGGGATCACACACTGAGATTTTCCCGGTGGCCCAGGCTGGGAGTGCCTGGTGTTTCCTGGTCTGAGAGCACTGGGTTGGCACCTACGCACACCTCTCCCAGGGGAGGGTGCGGGGCATGCGCATCTTAGGCTCTGATAACACAGCACAGGTCTAAGAGCGCCAGGCTAGTGCCTGTGTGCACCTCTCTCAGGGGAGGGTGTGGGGCGAGCGCGTCTCAGGCTCTGATAGCGCAGCTCAGTGTTCTGCAGTCTGGCGAGGCTCCCAGCCCCTAACAGGAGCCGGACATCACAGGTTCTCGGGTGTGCTGGCGGCTCAGGGACCAAGACCTGGTTTCTCCACTGCACTCTCTCTGGCTCAGTGCCAGGGGAGGCTGTCCTTGGTCCGGGGACTTAAGCCCCTGTTCCTAACTGCCCCATATTCCCACAATTTCCCCCCGCAATCCTTTGCTCTTTTTGAGTGCTTTCAACCAGACTCCAAGTTAATGCTTGTCCCCAGTCACAGGGCACTCTCCTATTGGGATATTACTTTCCAATCGGTCGCCTCTGGTGGCTCTCTCCCCCTTTTGTTTATTTTCCAGTATCAATCCGAGGTTCCCACTCCACTTTACCTGCCCACTGGCGTCTTTTGCCCCTGTAGAGATCCAGACATGTATAATTCTGATCTCAGGCTGATTTCATGGGTGATCGGAGTTCTTTGGTAGGTAATCAGCTCACTTTAGGGTACAGGTTGAAATGGTGCCTCCTCCTACTTCTCCACCATCTTGTCTCCTACTGTTGGATCTTATTGGCTAGTATTGTGGTGAGAATTTTTGCATCCATGTTCATCAGGGATATTGGTCTGTAATTCTCCTTTTTGATAGGGTGTTTGGTTTTGAGATCAAGATAATACTTGCCTCATACAATGAGTTTGGAAGTTTTCCTTCCGTTTCTATTTTTTGGAACAGTTTCAGAAGAATAGGTATTAAGTCTTCTCTAAATGTTTGTACAATTCCCCTGGGAAGCCGTCTGGCCCTGGGCTCTTGTTTGTTGGGAGATTTTTGATGACTGCTTCAATCTCCTTAATTGTTATGGATCTCTTCAGGTTTTCTATTTCTTCCTCGTTCAGTTTTGATAGTTTATACATCTCTAGGAATATATCAGTTTCTTCCATATTGTCAAATTTGCTGGTGTGTATTTGCTCATATTATGTTCTTATAATTGTTTTTATTTCCTTGGTGGTGGTTGTGATCTCTCCTCTTTTATTCATGAAAGGACCCATGAATGGGTCCTTTCTCTTTTGTTTTGGATAAGTCTGGCCAGGGGTTTATCAATCTTATTAATTCTCTTAAAAAACCAGCTCCTAGTTTCATCGATGTGTTCTGTGCTTCTCTTGGCTTCTATTACACTGATTTCTGCTGTGATTTTTATTATATCTCTTCTCCTTCTGGGTTTAGGCTTTCTTTGCTGTTCTTTCTCCAGCTCCTTTAGGGATAGGTTTAGGTTGTGTACTTGAGATCTTTCTTCTTTCTTGGAAAGGCTTATATTGCTAAATACTTTCCTCTCAGTACTGCCTTTGCCGTGTCCCAATGATTTTGAACAGTTGTGTTTTCATTTTCATTTGTTTCCAGAAATTTAAAAAATTCTTCTTTAATTTTCTGGTTGACCCATTCATTCTTTAGGAGGATGCTCTTTAGCCTCCATGTATTTGAGTTCTTTCCAACTTTCCTCTTGTGGTTGAGTTCTAGTTTCAAAGTATTGTGGTCTGAAATTATGCAAGGAATGATCCCAAGGTTTTGGTACCAGCTGAGACCTGATTTGTGACCCAGGATGTGATCTATTCTGAAGAGTGTTCTGTGTGCACTAGAGAGGAATGTGTATTCTGTTGTTTTGGGATGAAATTTTCTGCATATATCTGTGATGTCCCTGTGGTCCAGTGTATCATTTAAAGACTTTGTTTCCTTGTTGATCTTTTGCTTAGATGATCTGTCCATTTCAGTATGGGGAACATTAATGTCCCCTACTATTATTGTATTATTGTTGATGTGTTTCTTTGATTTTATTAATTGGTTTATATAGTTAGCTGCTTCCATGTTAGGGGCATAAATATTTAAAATTGTTAGATCTTCTTGCTGGACAGACCCTTTAAATATGATATAATATCCCTTTTTGTCTCTTATAAGTCTTTGGCTTAAAATCTAATTTGTCTGATATAAGGATTGCCACCCCAGCTTGTCTTTTGATGTAAATTGTTTCCACCCCCTCAACTTTATATCTGGAGGTGACTTTGGGCCTAAAATGAGTTTCTTGCAGATAGCATATCAGTGGGTCTTTTTTTTTTTTTTTTAATTCATTTTGATACCCTGTGTCTTTTGATTGGGGCATTTAGCCCATTTACATTCAGGGTAACTACTGAAAGGTGTGAATTTGGTGCTATTATATTGCCTATAAGTTGACTGTAACTGTATATTGTCTCTGTTTTTTCCTGGTCTGTTACCTTTAGGTTCTCTCTTTGCTTAGAGGATCCCTTTCAATGTTTCGTATAGAGTTGTTTTTGTGTTTGCAAATTCTTTAAGTTTTTGTTTGTCCTGGAACCTTTTTATCTCTCCTTCTATTTTCAGTGACAGCCCAGCTGCATATTTTTCTCATTTAGTGCTCTGAATATATCATGCCCATCCTTTCTGGCCTGCCAGGTCTCTCTGGATGGGTCTGCTGCAAATATAGTATTTCTACCATTGTAGGTTACAGACCTCTTGTCCTGAGCTGTTTTCAAGATTTTCTTTTTGTCTCTGAGACTTTTAAGTTTTACTATGAGATGGCGGGGTGTTGGTCAATTTTTATTGATTCTGAGTGGGGTGCTCTGAGCCTCCTGCAATTTGATGCTTATTCCCTTCCCCAAATTAGGGAAATTCTCTATTACAATTTGCTCTGATATACCTTCTGTCACCCCACTCTCTTTCTTCTTCTTCTGGGATCCCAATTTTCTAATACTGTTTCACCTTATGGTATCATTTATCTCTTGAATTCTCCTCTCATGATCCAGTAGTTCTCTCTCTTTTTCTCAGCTTCTTTATTATCCCTTATTTGGTCTTCTATAACACTAATTCTCTGTTCTGCCTCATTTATCCTAGCAGTCAGAGTGTCCAGTTTTGATTGCACCTCATTATTAGCTTTTTTGATTTCAATTTGGTTAGATTTTAGTTTTTATTTCTCTAGAAAGGGATTTTATTTCTCCAGAAAGGGATTCTCTAATATCTTCTATGCTTTATTTCAAGCTCAGCTAGCATCTTTATAATTGTCTTTCTGACCTCTAGTTCTAAAATCTCACTAATGTCCATATTTATTAGGTCCCTAGAAATTGGTACTGCCTCTTATTATTTTTTTTGAGATGAGTTTTTCTGCCTCATCATTTTGTCCAGAGAGGAATAGATGAGTGAGAGAGCAGAATTCTTTAGGATTTTTTGTTACCCTTTTAAGGGTAAGAACGACTCCAGAAAAATATACACTAACTAAATCAGAAGAGACCTGAAACTGAGGGGAGAAGAAAGAAAAAAAAAAAAAAAAATATATATATATATGATTAGGCTGGTGAATAGAACAGAGACACAGACTTGACTTGATTTTGGGTGTATTTTGTCTGTTTGAAGAAACTACCTCCCAAAATTTTAAAGGAATTAAAATTTTAAAAATTTTAGGGCACCTGGGTGGCTCAGTGGGTTAAAGCCTCTGCCTTCGGCTCAGGTCATGATCCCAGGGTCCTGAGATCAAGCCCCGCATTGTGCTCTCTGCTCTGCAGGGAGCCTGCTTCCTCCTCTCTCTCTCTGCCTGCCTCTCTGCCTAGTTGTGATTTCTCTCTGTCAAATAAATAAAATATTTAAATTTTTTTTTTTAAATTTTAAAGGAAACTAAAAGAATTAAAATTTAAAAAATTTTAAAGGAAAAAACATGTATATATATATACATTTATACATATACATATATATATGTAAACATGATGAAGGGATGGAATATGACTGCATAGATGAAAATTGGAAAAGATTTTAAAGAAGGAATTGGTACGATAAGCAGTTGGTTGAAAAAAGAAAGAATAAAGGAGAGAATGTGATCAGGCTGGAGTCTAGAACAAAGCCATACACTAGATTTAGGGTACATTTTGTTCTGTTAGAAGAAACTGTATCCCAAAATTTCAAAGTAAGAAAAAATTATATGTATACAAAAAACAAGGTTAAATACAATGAAGGGATAGCATATGACTATAAACAATGAAAATTTAAAAAGATTTTTAAAAAGTTATTATAAGATTAAATAGTTAAAATAGGAAAGATGAAGCATTCAAAAAATAGAAAAAGAAAAAAATAACCAAAATTAAAACAATTTAACTTTGAAAGACTAAAGAGTCATGGGAAAAAGCCATGATTCTATGGGATTTATTTCCCTAGCACTGGTGTTTTGCAGTTCTCATTGATCAGTAAACTTGGTCTTGCCTAGATGTTCTTGCTGATCTTCTGTGGGAGGGGCCTACTGCAGGGATTCTCAAATGT